>NC_134826.1:44531573-44678360 GCF_004210375.1 Tachypleus tridentatus | reverse complement strand
TTATCACTGATACTTTCTCAAACATTTTCCAATTGCAGTTCACAGTTTTATCCTATTTACTCTTAAAAATTTCATACCTATTAAGCTACAACTTGATACACAAGTCAAGGGTCGTGACAGTACAAGGCACTGCCCTCTTCACAAACTAAACACAAGTCAAGGGTCGTGACAGTACAAGGCACTGCCCTCTTCACAAACTAAACACAAGTCAAGGGTCGTGACAGTACAAGGCACTGCCCTCTTCACAAACTAAACACAAGTCAAGGGTCGTGACAGTACAAGGCACTGCCCTCTTCACAAACTAAACACAAGTCAAGGGTCGTGACAGTACAAGGCACTGCCCTCTTCACAAACTAAACACAAGTCAAGGGTCGTGACAGTACAAGGCACTGCCCTCTTCACAAACTAAACACAAGTCAAGGGTCGTGACAGTACAAGGCACTGCCCTCTTCACAAACTAAACTATCTCATAAGAAAATGTGATTCATGCACACACCAAGTGTCAATTATGATTTCCAAAAGCTCATAAGAAATGCTATGGGAATGAGCTTACAAGGCCAAAAAATAAGTTACATGTTTTTGGTAAGAATGCTTATATAGAAATGGAGCTATGATGTAGCTTTTTTTTTTTTTTACTGTGGTGGAAGTATAAGATATGAAGAAGACAAATGTCTCAGTACTATCACACATTTAAAAAATATTGGTAATAAATATCCCATGGAGAAACGAAATTCTATATCTCACATTCCTTAGGTTCTGGTTTTGATACTGGTTATGAAAAACCTTACACATATAACAACCTGCTGAAGTTTCATTAGGAATGTAAAAAGAAATTTGTTTATCAAAATCATGTAAATGCCATTAGAAAGTAGTGTCAATAAGAAGACATCTGTAGAAACTTAAGAATAGCAGTTTCAAGCAGATACACTTATAGATACAATAGAAAAGCATTGATTAGCAGCAAACGTACAGAGCTGACTAGCACAGAACCTTCTAGAGGCCAACACTAATCCCAATTAATTTAGCTTATTTAAGTATGCCAGTACTGCAATAGTATCACATGCAAAAGATTCATCACTGTTTAGTGTAGTGTGTACAGTAAAAACAAAAAAAAATGTTACGGTTTCTCTTTAATATTCATTGATATGGTTTAAATTTTTCTAGTGTGACCAAAACATTTGAAGTATCAACAATGGTTCACTAATTAAATCAAAATCTTAAAGAAAGCATATTACAGTATACTGGTTATATTTACCAACTATGAGTCAAAAGGTTAGAAACAATTCTGTCTCTTTTAATGAATATTTAACATTTATTTAATTCACTATACTTAATAGGTACAAAAATATCTATTCATTTACATCTTGACAGATATTCAATAGATTCCTCCATTGTATCACAAGTTCATGATCATCATAAAAGTAGTAAAGTGACAAGGAATAAAACAGATCTGACTAACACATTAAACCAGATTAATCAAGGTGACCCCATTCATTTACTGACCTCATTATGAGCAACATAAATCTCGTGCACATATGTATTTACTATGTTCAGTTAATTTTGTAATTTTAATGGTTCATTTAAATGCCAGTGCTGATGACATAGATAGTTATGTGCCACAATTTGTTCTGTGGTACGTGAACCACATTCTCATTTACTACTTAAAAGTATTCATTCATAATCATAAAAAAAAATAACACTTTGTATGTTAAAAGTTTATACTTCTTTAAGAAAAAAACTTTAACACAATTAAGGTTTGTAAAACATATATACAAACATGTTCAAGTAAACTTAACTTTCTCTCTTCAAAAAAAAAAAAAATATAAAAAAATATATATATATATATATACACTATGGGATAGGTTTTCTGATGATGTGGTACATACTAACAAAATGGATAGGCATAATGATGCTAAACATTAGATTTACCTGCATTAATTTTTTTGTTTGAGGTTTAGGAATAACCTTAATGTGTAAAAATGTATTTTGCCATACTGCATCATTTTATATTTTTACATATATTAAAACTTCCTGAATACTATAGGGTAATTATATTTGTACACCTTAAGCATTATACCAGTGTAGGTGATACTTTCCTAATACAAGTCAAAGAAAAACGTATGATTAAAAAATAGTAAAGCTTAAATGTAAGTTCCAGGAAACACAATTTACCAAGCACTGGGTGATAAACAGTTCTTGTTGATAAGGTAATTGCATATTATGTACTGTAAATGTTTACAATGTAGCACACCTGATAACTTACTGGTTAGTAGTGTCAAACTTTTACTGTACAACACAGACAAATGAGTATACTCTAGAACAACCTGATATAGCCACTAAGATAATATATGAACTGTAACCAGTTTTGTTTAATCAGCCACTAGTCAAACAAAGCCATATGTCTAGAATTTAAATAATGGGAAATATTAAGTATCAGTTTGAGTATTGTTATGTAGTATTTAAAGTGTCAATTTATCACAATCAAAGGGTGTAAGCTATAACAAAAAACAAACTAATTTCCTGGTACATATTTAATTTCAAGATAATTATCAAAACATAAACATCAAAACTAACAAAATAGTCAAATACAAGAAATAAAAAACATTTGTATCTACTGTGATAAGACATGAGAACTAAATATATTTATCTTAATTTACATAGATATGTAATCTGAAAATGAAGATTGTACAGTGATATATATAAATGCACCAACTTCTTTTAAAACTAATTACACAAGTGGTTCAAAAACATTAGTTTGTTGTCAAAGAACACTCACATACTGTTTACAGTAAACAATTTGTAAAATTTAAATTCATTACTACAGTTATGAAATGCACTGGATACACATTGTGGACTTAATTCAGTTGTCATCTGGATGGCTTTTAACAACTTTTAATTAATCAATCATAAATGGATTTATTTATTACAAACCTAAAAACTGTTACAATAATAATTAAATAAGTCAATGAAGTCCTTACACAAATACATACTTGAAACTTTAATCAATGGCAACTAAAAATGTGTAATATTATTCACAGAAATAAACATTATAAACCATACACAACGAAGGTGTCCAGATGATACTTTGGAAGAGAGTTAAAAAAAACATACCAGTTATAAGGCAAAATTTGATATATAAAATGAAGCTAAAATATTAGTTTATTTTTATTGCTTTGATATTTAGATGTTAAATACATGTTATCTGTTACTCTAGTATTTCAAATAAATAAATGTTAAAATAGTCAACACTGCTTTTACTTGTCCAACCAATGAGATTACATTAAAATCTGACCTACCACTAACACAAAATCAGACAACCTTGATTTATAGTACTGATAAAATTACAAGATTTATTTTCACTTTAAAATACCATACACAATTAACAAAATTCCAACTCAATGCATCACTCATACATGTATACTTTTTAGTACTTTTGTAATGCATGTAGAATTTGTCTAGGATAAACAAACACTTACTATGAGGAAGCTTTATTACCTGTTTACAACTGTAACCTGTCAGTTCTTTATTACAGTGTATATTGGAAAGTTTTACTTGATACTGCCGATTATTCAAATAATAGTAAATATGTTAACCCTTGTTAATAGTGTCTTAAATTTGTTTTTATTAACCAATATTTGAAATTCTCTTCAGAAAAAAGTACTTAAATTGAAAACAAAATATAATTATATTCATTGAGACATCCTACACATTTACCTAAACAAACATTCAAATCATTAAAATAAAAACTAAATGTAGACATTAATTTATTATATATAAACAAATATTCACATACACACACACATACAAAAAAATTACATAAATTCAAAAACAGCTGTACTAGAGTAACTTTCCAAAACAAAAACTATATACATATTAATTTCCAAAACTTAACCGTTTCACTATTAATATTGGTACTACTTAACATAATTACATTAACAAGTAATCATCTGGTGAATGTCAAACACCACATTAACAGTTCAATGTCCACATACAGCTGATCCCACTACAAAATTATATTTTACGAAATTCTAATATTACCATGTAATAAATATTCTACTGTTGCATTATCCGTCTCATCAGCGTATAACTTGTGTACTAGGCCTACAATAGTACATATTACAATGCCGCAACAATCTTTCGTTCAACTTTCATTTTAAATTTAAAAGGCACTACTATCACCGATATTTAACACTGTTAATTATGAGTAGGATCTTTAACTCGACTACTTTCATGGTATTGATAGTAACAGTATTGCTATTATTAATACTGATTTAAATTCCCAACACAAGGAAATTTTAAATCGTATTTTTAAATTTTTCCTTTACTCTTTAAGAATTTAGTCCTACCTACCTGGCCTTGGTGATTCTGTGCCTTTCTCCTTTGCCGGATTGATTGTGAGTGAAACAGCACAAAGTGCCGAACAGTTCGGGAAAGTACAGTGACATATAACAACAATAACTGTGATCAAAATAACTCTATGAAAAGCCCCCATCAATTGCCTCCACATAAAGTTTCGGCATGATTTAAACTTTAAAGTTAACATTTAAAGTGACTTAGTTAATATACTTAAAGTAGATGTTAAATTTTAAAATACTTTGGTTTTTAAGGAAGATTAAAGAATAAATGAATAATAATTTAAATCTTAAATAAAGTTGTAGCTTTTCAGTTTCAACAAAGAATGATGTCCACAGTAAAGTGCCACCGCTTTTTGGAATGAATTAAAAATCTCACACACTGAAACATTGTTTCACAGTCCATAAAAAAAACTGCCGAGAAACTCTCATAACTTTTTCACGCCATTTGGTCCACGATTCAGATTACACATTTATAAAACTACACCTATGCCTTCATTCTAAAATTCATACAAAAGCACAATCTAAATTATAATAAAATGAAAGTCCACATAGCCGACAAATATCAATTACTTTAACCAAGTTTAAGCCTTTCTTTCGAAGTGGAAGCTCACAAGTTAATAGTAGACGGTAGACGTATCCAGATAAGAATATTTAGTGGTGACATCTATAGAAATTTAGTTTATACAAAATGAACCATGGATAGAGTTTGCGTAGAAAATTACAAATATTTATTTAGGTTATTGATAACAATACTCTTAGTCATAAGAGAAGGATAATGAACTTTATGGCATATATTTTATAGTAACAAAATCTGTAGCTGTCAACTTAATTTCAAATTAAACTCTTATAACAATAATATATCCCTTGAGACTCAGTGGTAAGTTCGAATGCTTATAATGTTGAAAAACTGGGTTTTGATACCTGAAGTGAGAACAACACAAGTAGCTCATTGTGTAGCTTTGGGCTTAACAAAAGGTAATAATATGGTATATTATACCAATATTAGTTTTGTATTATATATGAGTAAAAACAGAAAAAAAAGAAGGGAAAAAAGCATAAAAGTGAGAATAAGTATTATTAGCGGTTATTAGCTCCCAGTGGCTCAGCGGTATGTCTGCAGACTTACAACGCTAAAAACCGGGTTTTGATACCTGTGGTGAGCAGAGCACAGATAGCCCATTCTGTAGCTTTGTGCTTAATTCGAAACAACAACAACAACAGCGGTTATTAAATAATATATGCCAAATTAAAAATATAGTGCATATAATCTTGAAACTTAAACCGAATGCGCGCAAGTACAAAACACACAGAAATAAAAATAAATATAAAAACGTAAAGTTAGAAGTGGTGTATAACTGCGACTCAGCATTCAAAAAAGGCATTGAAGATAGTTCATTTCTTCAACTGAATACCAACGTGAGCAGCAGTAATTCCAAAGAGGACTCATGCCTCCTGGACCACCTTTTGGGTGAAAAAAAAAATGTTATGTGCAAATATCTATTTCATGTATTTGCAGACTTATTGTGCCTATCTTTGATTCGGATTCCTTCTGTTGGTATGTTGACCAGAGAGGACGGAAAGCTGGTAAAGCTAATATAACCCTCGGATACCCTCCATAAATCATCGCTCGTGGATCCCTTTGTGTTCTGTTGTTGCCCCCACATATACATACACACTTTCGATTAACTCTGGATCCGCCACTGGGAAGTGAGAGTCGACCATGAACAGATGAACAGAAATGAAATTAGGGGACCAGATTCAGGTTTTAAAGCCTATAATATTGTGAATCTAACACACATTCGTTGTCTGTAGCCAATTGCGGGAAGATAGTTGTCCAGTAATAAAATCAAAGAAACAATAAACAACCCGACCACAAGTAAACCTAAGTATTTCAGAATAATAATATCAAATAAAATACAAATTATACATAGGAAATAAATTAAAAGCAAAATAATGTAAAATAAAAAGACTACGTACATGGGATTTGGCATTTCCCTAGTGGTTAAGGTGTTTGACTAGTAATAGGTAGATTTTGGGGTCGAATTCTGGAACTGAACATACACACACTTTCAGCCGTTAATGTGTTATAAGATTGCAATTAATCCTACTATTCGTTGATAAACAGTAGCCAAAGAGTTAGCGGTGGGTGCTGACAGCCAAATGCCTTCTCTGTGCATTATGGATGGCAGTGTGATATTTTCCTTGCATTTTTATCCTCACAGGGTAATCACTTAGGCTCGCTACATAGAGATCCATAAGATACCGAACTGAAGTGTGAATAAATATCCCACTAATCTCCAACCCAGTTGGTCTGGCATGACCAGGTGGTTAGGACGCTCGACTCGTAAGTGGAGGGTCGCGGGTTCGAAACTTCTTCACACAAAACATGCTCGCCCTTTGAGCCGTAGGGGCATTACAATACAACGATCAATTCCACTATTATTTGGCAAAATAATAGCCCAAGAGTTGGCAGTAGGTGGTGATGACTAGTTGGCTTCCCTCTCGTCTTACATTTCTAAATTAGGGACAACAAGTGCAGATAGCTCTCGTGTGGTTTTGCACGTAATTCAAAACAAACAAGCAAACAAATCCAATCCAGCTCAAATGGGGGAAAAAAGGAAAAAAAAGATACATGAAGCCAAAAATACGTTATTTACAAATGAAATAATAAAAACAATACAATTACAAATTAAGAGTAAATATTTAGTGGCGTTTGTCAACCTAATAAGAGAAATGTAAATTTTTTATTCAAAATCTCTTGTCAGCTCCGTGTGTCTCATCTGGAAGTCAGCTTAAGCCTTGAAGCTGATGCCAAACTAAATCTAAGTGTATATCAAAACAAAGTTACAAAGTTATATTTTCATTTTAAAAAGATTAAATATCAGTATTTAAACTATAGTTCAAAGGTTAGCCAAACTCTGCGTGTTAGAACCTAAATGCAATAATGAAGTTAAGCCTAGACATTTAGACTGTTATTTAAACTTTAAGTAAACAAATCTAAGTACAAAATAGAAAACAGCAGGAAATTTTCTCAAATGGTAAAATCAAAATAACATAAAGCTAGGTGTATGTCATAACACTAAAAACTGCTTTAATAACTCTTTTTAATACTTATTGTCCTTGAAACTCATAAACTCTGTTTTAAAGGGAATAACCCATCTTTATTTGTGTGGCATGCAAGCTTACCTTATTTTTTATTGTGTCGATTTACTTGAGATTTTTTAAACATTTTCATTTATTCTAAGTCTAGGCAGTTTTCACAGAGAATGTGGTCCAGAAATCATTAAGGTGACCTTGTTTTTTGTCATTCTATGAAGATAGCACTTGCTTTATTCATGTACTGCCTGTAATGCTCTATCATATGCAATAATATCAATTACCAGTGTCTTCAAATGGTAGATTAAATGATATTTTGATATAACGACTTTCCCTTTCTTGGATGAGAATAACTAGTTCTCTGAAGAATTCGATGCTCTGGGTAAATTTCATGAATAAAAAAATAGATTCTAACGTTTTGGAATAGATTATGGTAAGGTAATCATTACTATTCCTGACCTTAAGTGAATTAGTTAAAGAAAAGATATCATGAAAGAAAAAACCAGTTAATTCACAAATCCACTAAAATATATCCAGTATTCTGAAAGCAAGTTTACACACATGTTTTTGTCTTTTATTTAGTGTCATATATCGTGTCCAGTCTGTTTACCTTTTTGCTTAAACTCAGTTAGTTATTTAGTATTACCATGTAATTTATTCTGCCCATTAGCCCAGCATGGCCAGGAGGTTAAGGCACTCGACTTACAATCTAAGGGTCGCGGGTTCGAATCCCCGTCACACCAAACATGCTAGCCTTTTCAGCCGTAGGGGCATTATGATGTGGCGGTCAATCTCACTATTCGTTAATAAAAGGAGTAGCCCAAGAATTGGCGGTGAATGGTGATGACTAGTTGTCTTCTCTCTGGTCTTACACTTCTAAATTAGGGACGGCTAGCACAGATAGCTCTCGTGTAGCTTTGCGTGAAATTCAAAACAAACCAAACTAGTTTTGTCCATTTTCCAATTATAAGGCATACCTATCTAATATTCTGTGAGAAAATCAATTTAACATGAAAATATTTCATGTGCAAAAACAACAGCACTAAAAATCAAATTTTTACGGGAAATACACCTCACAAACATAATTCTTACACACGTGAATCGAGTTCTCGGTCGTAGATACCCTTGACTTATATCTCATTCACCAACAGTAAATAAAGTTTTCCATTTCTGGATATCACATATTATTTTCCTTTCAATAAATTCGGATAATTGCAATCTCAAATCTTTTATGCTCTCAAAAGAAGGAAAGTTAAAGTTGTTATTGGAGATTTCTGCATCCAAACTGGAAGCTCTGAAAAGCACAGTAATAACATTACAACTAAGACCGTAGCAGACACATAGTATTGCACCATACTGTAAAAACAAAGAAAGCCTTAGTAGCTTTATTATAATAAAGCAAACATATAATACATGTCAAGTCTTAGAAACTGAGAGCATTGAGACAAAGAAAGATGAGGATGCCATATCATGCCACATTGATCCATTAGACGAAAAACTAAGAGTTGAAAAGACGTATCTGGCCATTCATGATGAGGCACCTGGTGAAAAACTTGGCTCAGAGGTAAAAGACAACTGTTACGGTCGACCAAGCTGCTGCCGTAGGCCTCCTGATTAATACTTCTAGGATTTTTATAAGATAGGATGATTGGAGCTAGTAGATGTAATATCTACTGCATTAACAGTTTGTACAACTCATGAGAATAGCTAGGGGCTTAATGACTCACCTGAAAGGGCAATACTTTCCTTGTTTTAGAAGCTTTATGATGTTCGCGTCAGAGGGAAAATGAAATCCCAGTGTTGTTTTGCAGTTATGGTGCAATGTTATTTAGCTGTATATTGGTATAGGCATTGACACAGTAAGTGAAGTAAGTAGATCAGAGCCAATACTAACATTATGCTCATTATCCCACATTGGAAGTAGGTATCAGAACAACAACACACTTGATGTCATGATTGATAATAATCTATATAATCTACACTTAAAACAGCAGCAGTATCTCATAACTTTTGTGGGTAACAATGTCACACAACATTAAACAAGTACAGGTGATATATGTCCATTTAAACAAACACTGAACAGTCTTCCCTAGAGATCGCCAGTACTGATATATTGTGGATATCAAAGTGCATCTATAGGGACTGTCAGAAAGGAAGAAATCTCATTGAGATTCTGTACTGATTTAAGATGAGTAAACGATGAAATTACTGTAAACAGATGAATGTTTGTTTGTTTGTTTTGAATTAAGCACAAAGCTACACAATGGGCTATCTGTGCTCTGCCCACCACGGATATCGAAACCCGGTTTTTAGAGTGTAAGTCCGCAGACATACCACTGTGCCACTGGAGGCGAACAGATGAATGTCTGAATGCGTTGGAATAAAGTTTTGGTTCAACACTTTAGATAAACGAGGAAATTATATTAATATATATCCATTACTGTGAACAGATGAATGTCTGAATGCATTGGAAGAAGCTTTTGGTTGGACACTTTAGATCTGGCATCTAGATACAGACAAGTTGAACTGGATTATAAGAACAAACCCATGACTTCTATTAGTATGATAAGTGACTTGTATGAGTACTGCATTATGCTATCAGTCTGTATAATGCCCTACAAATTTCGAGAGCTAAACTGAGCTAATTTTTAAAGAGCTGCAAAGAAAGAAATGCCTCTGACCTTTGTTGCTGATGTGTTGGTGTTAGGTTCTACATTTTATTTTGTGGCTGACAATATGTAAATAATATTAAGGGACATAAAGAAAAACAGGTTTGAAATTGAAACCTAGTAAATGTGCATTCGTATTGCATGGAAGTTATGTTGTGGGTTTGAAAAATCCTCATAGATCCCGCTAAAATAAAGTGGTGAAGGATTGCATGAGCTTTCACATCAATGACCAGAAAAGGTTACCATACCACAAGAGGTGCTATAAAAAAAATAAAAGTGAAGAAATTAATGTACGAAGTTGGAAACTGGTTCAGGTGTTGGTATATGCCAGAAGCGAAAAAAAAAAACAACCTCTTGCCTCTGAATGGACTGAACCATATGTTGGAATATAGTTAATTGACCCATTAATGTATGAGTTCCAACAGTTGAAAGCTATATGCAAGTGTATAGTACACGCCAGTCAGTTGCATTTGAACATTACCGATAAACTTCTGGTGATTTGGCTTGAACAAGACTTAGAAGAAGAGGTAATAAAATTTATCAAAGAAGAAAGTACTATGTTATGCCACTTCAACCAAGATAATGAAATTGAAAGAGTTGAGAGTACTTATTTGACTGTTTAGGATGAGGCTGCTAAAGAAGTGTTAGGTTCAGCTCTTGTGGTCCATGGAAATGTCTACAGTGACATCCTAATCAGTATGGCTGGGACCAAAGAGGAAGATATAAGCTATAAAAGCCATTAGATGAAGCACCCAATGATTGAATGGAAGAAGTAGTCCTTATTTTCAAACTATCAACAACTGTTCCCCATACAATGTTGAGTTATTTTCGCTTGGTTACATGTAAGTTTGAATAGTTGGTGCTACTATACAAAATGCCAGTGTATTAACAGTTTATACATATTGAGATAATAACTAGGAGTTCAACAACTTAGAGAAAGGTTGTTGTGACCTTTACTTTCTGAGGTATCAGATGGTATTGTAATATAATATGAATATGCCTCACATTATGAGTTATACTTGATTATCTGAAATTATGATGGTCTGTTTTGGTTGTAAGATAAATTAAACCAAAACGGCTTTGCAACTTTTGCAGGATAGTGATTAGAGTTTCACTGCAAGAAATATTCATGGAATATCAGTTACAGTAGCTGTTTGGTTAACAAAGTTGAGAAAAGCTGCTAACAAAATATATAATGCATAAACAATTTGTGCATCTGAAGATAATAGATAAAAGTTTAAAAACACATTTAAAAGGGCTTTGGAGCCATTTCTTTTTGAGTTACCACGCAAATCTTTCGAGCCAAAACCTCACAGGGGTTTCACGAGAATCATTCACCTCGCCTAATCTAACAGAATAGCGAAACTTCTATGTAAAATACAGCAAAATCGTCGCTAGATGTTTGTTGCCAATACACCTAAAAAGAACTTTATATGCTGTGAGGAAGTTGTGTTTTCTTTGAGTGTATATTGACTATAGTAACATTATGAATCTTGACATTCAATAAAATTAAAGTGAAGAGTCTTTGTTTAGCTGTGTGTAGTTAGTTACTAGTTCATGATGTCTGGAACTAATGCTCGAATTTCATTTCTTACAGGTGGAAGCATTTTATTATATCATATCTACCAATAATAATTTTGAAAAATATCCCAATATAGTTATAATATAATATGAGTGGGAGCCAGAAGGAATGTGCTGAAACCTCTAAGTGTATGTAACTATATAAATATAGATAAATGTATATAGCAATACACAAGTCATCCATGAGTGTTGTATAACATGAATAAACCAGTTACACAATAAATACAAGTATTAATCTACAAATGAATGGAAACAAATATTGTATGTGAATACTATAACTTTGTGATACACAGTTAACTATTATTACTGAAACGTGATGTATTATTGAAAAATACAGTAAACACGCCACTTTAAATCTAGACAATAAAATATTCAGCAGGTGGTAAAAAATACGAATAATGAAAATAATCACACAACGTATCAGAAAGTTTTACCTGATGTCATGGTATGAGTAATGTCTGACATGTCAATTGAGTCAAATTATCAGCATTATGTGAAATTCACAGAAATTATCTTAAATATCATAGCAAATGTATACTTGATGTGACAAGTGTTTTATTTCATTGTGAAAGAATATTTTCAGTTGTGCTGATTGAAAAATTTAATACAGAACACTTTTATATATCTTCTTTCAGATTATTTCGTGTTTTCTTATAGCAAAGCCACGTCAGGCTATCTGCTGAGCCCACCGAGAGAAATCGAACCCCTGATTTTGCGTTGTAAATCCGAAGACATATCGCTGTACTAGCGGGGGGCAGAATAGTGGGGTTGACGACAACCTTATAACGCCCCCACGGCTGGGAGGGCGAGCATATTTGGCGCGACGCGGGCGCGAACCCGCGACCCTCGGAGTCGCACGCCTTACGCGTTAGGCCATGCCAGGCCTCAGATTATTTCAATACTGGAAGAAGTTTCAGATATGTGAAAATGTAGGCTCTGAAATTATGAGGGGGTGTACAGAAATTAGCATCTAAATGGTAACATTGTAATTCACTTCATTGCTAGAACTAAACTTGTAACACGAAGTAGTCCCACGACGAAAGATAATGAAGATTTCGGAGAACGCCAATGGCCGAAAGTGAAGATTAATGTTACATAATCTGGATCAGGGTACGTGTGTGGTATCTACTGTATAAGCAAGTATGAATGCTATTAATTGTCACAGGAATGGCAATAGAGGGCAGTATGACTAAATGTGTATTGGTGAAGCAGCGACCTAATACGACCTGTGAACGGAAAGGTTGACAAGTATCAGTGATACGTGTTAAATGTGTAAATACGTCATGAGCATCTATAAACTGTGGAGTAAAAGTGTCACTTGAACAAAGTAATTCGTCTGTTACCAAGTTTCTGTAGGTAGATTTTTAGAGGAGTGCAACAATTGCAACTAGAGGTTACAAATAACTTCAAACTTGCACACCTGTCTAATACTTGGATATACTTTAACATTACATTTTCAATCGGGACCTTCTATTAGCCAGTAGTTTATATTTCTAAATTATTGTGAATAAATCTCAAATAATTCTATCATGAAAAACTAATTTGGCAACAAATAACTTCTAATTGGCAAGAAGTGCTTGGCCTTCCAACAGTGAGGCTCATGGACAAAGATGCATTGTTGGATGACACACAGTTAATGTTAAGTTGGTGACTTAAGTCTCTTTGAAAAATTGCACTTTCTTTAATGTCCAGTAAGTTTTATAAATGGTTATTTTTATGTATTTTTTTTTATAAAGGATTATTTCTTCCCTGATTAATAGTGAATTTGATTTCGTATTAGTAGATTTTTTTAAAAATTTTAGTTATAATGTGATTATAGGAAATTTTATAGTGTAATGCACTAATATTTTGTGGATAAAAAGTTTCTGAATTTAGCCTTTATTAAAGGGTTTTGACCAATTGTAATCTTGCATATACAGAAAAGGCCACTTGTTTGTAATATGTACCGATAACTTGAGTTATGCATTAGTTAGTATTAGACCTATTATTTTTTATAACACCTCTGTCTTTATCTAGTTTCTCAAGAATTTTCAAAATTTAAAACAGTGTATGTTTTTGTTGTTATTATGCACAAAGCTAAACAAATGATTACACGTGCTCAACCTACCATAGGTATCAAAACACAGTTTCTAGCAGTAGAAGTCTGCAGACATACAAACTACTGGGGAGGGGGAGTCAAAACAATACATAATAACAGTATTCCAACTATACTCTATTCACCACATCAATTGCCAACAGTATAATAAATTTCCTGAACATTTAATATTATATATACCCAATTTACTCTTTCAAAAACTTGAATTTTAACATGCTACCATATTTGGACTGTAAATCTGAGGGTTCATAATTCACCTGTTCTATCTTGAGTAAAGCGCTCTGGATTGAATGAATATATATACTTTTGGTAAGTACAGTATGGTAACAATACTACAATTATATATTATTCAACTTCTTAAAAATCTTTTAAGGGACTAGATAAACAATTTAATGAATAGTGGGATTGAACATCACATAAAACACCCCACATTTAAAAGGATGAGCACGTTTGTTGAGGCAGGAAATCAAACCCATGACCTTCGTAAGCTATGGAGATTACATTTACATATTTTTAAAGTAAATATTCCTTTAGTTTTCTTGAGTTATATAGTCAAACATCAACATGTTGAAATGCCAGGAACTTTGGGAATTTGAAATGTTAGTTTCAAAATATCTCATTTGGGATCTGAATTTCAGTTTTAAAAATTATTAATGTGGAATATCAGATACAATAAATGTTAACTAAAATGGACAGAAATGGATCCTAATTTTGACATCAATTTTATATTTAAGCTACCCAAGCTAGATTGTATTATCTGTTTTTAGGTGATATGTTAATAAATAGCCATTGTATTTTTGTAATTTTTAATTACTGTTTGAAATAAAAAAATTCATAAAGCTGTGTTAAATATTTTCCCATGAGAACCAGTCTGTAGGAGGAAGGGATGAACCAGTTTTTGTCATATTTTCTTTAGTCTGGAAGAACCAAATAATGGAAAATAACTCGTATTATTTTTGAAACACTATTGGTATGATGACAGTATGTGTAATATATATATATAAATATATATGTATACTGTTTATGTTCTATTGTTGTAGTTAAAAGTCTCTAGGAACTATGCACTTACGTGTATATAAACATATATATACATTTTAATTTTTCCTTGGGTTTTCTAAAAACAAATATAATATATTCAACTTTTAAAAGGAAATGTTTATAAGATATATTTTTGGGATTAAATTGTTATTCTTTATATAAGCATAGCCTTCAAACTTTTATTACTGGACACACACATACAAACATTACACAATAAAGAAGTGATATTTTACCCACAACCCTAGTTTTTCTGAAAGTAGGTTGCCAAAAACTTTACATTTTTTAATCGCAGAAAGATATTACACACGATAGCTAAATATCCACCATTCTGATATACAAGATGATTTTAAAATATTTTAATAACTATATTTTTCATAATACATATCTAGTAACAAATGCTAAGTCTCCACTTAACTTCTGACAAATAATGCTTGAAAACAAACAGTAACTACATGAACAAATATGGTGCTAAAAATTTCTGAAAAAACAAAAAAAACATGAGTTGGTAAACTAGTCTATTAAGATGTTATATAAATAAATGTTGCTCTTGTCTAAATATACAAAAAATAAACTGATGAGGGTTATAATTCATCTGATGGATGAAGTTTCACTGACAGCTATAGTTTAATACTCTTAATAACGGTCTTAAAGTTCTAAAGAACATTATACTAGTAATGTTATACTGATATACAAACTTTCAACTTTTATAAAATTCAGTCAGGTAATCAAAAGAGCAAACATAACATAACCTGAAAACAATACTTAGTTATTAAATTCAGAAATTACATTTATCAAAAGTGTCTCTTATATTTTGAAGGATACAAACCAATTATAAATTAACATCTGACAAAACCCTAGACGTTTTAGCTCAAAGCTACACAATGGGCTTTCTGCACTGTATCTACTATATGTACTGTACAATAATTTTTAGTGCTATAAGTCCACAAGCTTACTGAGGGGACTTTACATTTTATGTTATTGTAGATCTTGAATACACTATCACATTTTCACAAAGAAGGATGGCAAAGAAAACTAAATTATTATAACCAAAGAACACAGAAGCTGTATAACAACTCATAATTTTCTTCCCTAAAGAAATGTGATTCTGGAAAGTGGTTTACTATGGTCTGTAGCTCCATAGAACTATACTCAAATATACCAGTATACTGGCCTCACAGTTGTTTCATGTGTTCAATTCAAATGTTAAACATTTGTCCATGCAAGTGTACATATCATATTCACACATTATAACATTCTGATAAAAAGTCCATTGGCAAGTTCTGCCAACATGAAACATAGAATGACCCAAAAGTAGGTATGTAGGTGCACGTGTTTAATCTGTTGAATTGCTCGAGTTGCAGAATCTATTAATTTTCTATTGTCTCAATGAAACTTTCTCTTCTAGATGTATAGGCTGCAGAGACACAATAAAGGTGACTTCACAGTTACCAGACTGTACCCCTATAAGCTTTTATTTCTACAGAATACTTAAGGAATGTTGATGAAATTTACACAACATGGGCACTCAGACTTTAGGACTGTGTGAACAGTAATGGGTTTCAAGTTGAACACCTGTGGGATTAACTTTCCCATAACTCCAAGTCATGTAAAGTGCCTTTAAATAAAGTTATCAGTTATGAACTGTATACTTTAATTTTTCTACTTAAGCCACCTTGTACATAAACTGTAAGACCCTTATATTTATCTCCCAGCATTTTCAATGTTTAGTACAGCATGTATTAAGTTCATTAATGGATGACTGCTTATCACAAGGTTTTTAACATTTACACAAATCATAAATTAATAGCATCAAACTAATGAAAATAAAAATTCCCAACTGACAAATGTTTAAACATGAATTTTGAAGATCATATTTTCTTATTTCATGTTAGTTAATAAAACCTTAAAAAAAAATCCAAGGAACGTTTGAAATGTATAACCTAATACACATGGAAATTCCATATTAATCTTAAAATATCAGGTCTGATTAAATGTCTTCTATTAAGTAACAATCGTGAGACATGACTGATTCAACATTTATATACAAGGTGTTCCACTAGTTTAATTTATAATACAAAATAGTTGTTAAAAGTCCTGCAACAGAAGGCACATGACTTAAAGACCTTTCAACATTTTCAAACAATAGTTTCACACAAAAATGGTACACTTATTGAAGTTCATAAGTCAGACCTATAAAATTACTACATGGTTGTAAAAACTTTAATGTCAGCTTGTACATTTTTGTAAAGACATGCAAGAATTCATACTTTTCAGAACACAGTTGAAGATTGCAATCTACCATAAGTAACTCCTACACACAGTTAATATAATACAATGATTCCTCTAACTTATTGCATGCATTTAACTGTATATAAAAAAAAAAATGTTATATAGGTTTCCAAACACCATGTCACATATTTATGTACAACTTACAAATGAACTTGCAACAACAAAAATTTAGCCCTGTTTCTTGTACAAGTTTATGTAGTTTAGAAACCTTCAAAAAATGTTACATACAATGATCCAAATTTCTCAATATTTTTTTGCATGATGATTCGAAGCCTGTCTGTATATTTTTTGTCACACTTTGGAGCAGCAGTTTCCTGGCCTGCTTCACGAGAAAAATCTCTCCACATCTGACCACTAGATGAATCTCTTCCTGTGAACAATGCTGGACTTGGTACATTGTCATGCATGTACTGCCAAATGTCTGCCAACACACACGACAACTCAAAAGGTGGAAGATGAGAAAGAATGTCTCCAACATAAGCCAATGGTGGAGGAAGAAGTTGACCAAGAGACAAAAGTTCTATCACCTTTTTGGTCAATTCCAACTGTTCAGGTAAGTGGCTTGCTAATTTTGCTTGACAACTACCCCAATGTGTCATTACCACTGCTAAAATAGCTCTCAAAAGAACACTGCAATAACATAGAGATGGATGGATGCTTGCAATAGCGTACAAGAGATTCCATAACACTGGGTGGGTGCAAAACATTTGTTTAATGTTGAGGTCACGTTCTATTGTCACCTGCAAATACAGAGCCATAAATACACAAACATATATAGATGGATATAGCTTGAACCTGTCAACTTAATGTTTTATTTTTTGAATATGTTCATCATATAAATATGTACTGCTTAGTACGGTAAATAAAGAAGTTACGGTACTCTTTAGCATGCATTCAAAATGTGATTTAATTCTCTGCTGACCGACTAATCTACCAGTTAGACATGTTCGTAAAGATTACATTTGACTTATCTAGCAGGTATATGTCAAATGTTTTATAACTATCAAAATTTTTGATATGTATATTACAGCTGTAAAAAAAAGACATTCAGTTAATATATATTTGCCTAGACTATTTGACAACTGTCAGATATTAGTACAAATTTAAAAGTCACTTAAGTTTAATTATCATATTTACCAAGAAAAATATAACCCAAAAATCTACTATAGTTACCAGGAAGTAAGAAATTAAAGGTAAGCTAGACACAGATTAATTAATCAATTAACATTGTTAATGCAGAGCATTCATACCACAAGTAAGTTTTTAGTGATATGTTGAACCTGTATGCATAAATATGTATAATTTTATTTTCCTAAATATAACGATAATACTTTTGTACAAAAATTACATTTTACTGAAATGAGCTGAAATAATTTTAAAATTTCAAAGTACAATAACAGCAACTTTTACAGTAGGCAAGCTCTGATATTAATGATTACTGTCTTTCCCTCCATAGTGTCAGGCAAAAGTTGCATTCATAAAGGCAGTTGAACTTCAGAAATGTATAGGTTCATGACATGCTGAGGACAAGTTTGTAGATGGCATTAAATTAGCTTTAAGTAAAATTAGAGATAAAATATCAACATAAATACAGAGGACCCCTGGGTGCATATTGTTTATTTGGCACTGACTTTGTTTACTTTATCAGTCATGCTTCAGCTGTTATCAATTCTAATTTGAAGACTGAAATTTAGTACTTCCTTTTGAGATAAACAAAACTAAAACCAAAGCAATATAAAACTTTGAAATATAAACTACCTTTTGTTTTCGTGTTTATTGACAAACACTGATAATAAAGTTATTTTGAATAAGCTCTGTATGAGGTTATGACATGCACTTTGACTCAGCTGTAAGGTGAGAGTTAATGTCATTGACAAACTTTAACCACATTACTCATTATACCTCTATCACTATCATTAATATAAGAAAAAACAAAAGTCTAAGTACTAACACAATCTTGGCATTACAGAAATCTACATGACCACACCAGAACATGCTAAAAAAATGCATCAATTGTATTTTGTTTATACAGCCACTATTTCATTCTTTTTCACTTACCCACTTCTGTAATAAATGTTGAACAAAGAAATTACATTGCAATTATATTATGAGGATAGTTTGTAAAAGAAATTACAGTTACGTTACACATAGTATAATTATTTTTAAAACTCAAAAATCAAGTATGTTTAAACTTATTTAAGTTCATACTTAGGACTAATTGAATTACAAAATACCATTTGCCATTCAATAAAATTAACTATAATAAAATATCTATGGAGAAAAGTTAATATAGAAATGCACACTGGTCAGAAGCCTTGTCACAACAGTAATCAATCTATTCATTGCTTGCAAACTTTAAGAACCATTAAAATATTCACAAACCTTCTGTGTATCTTCATCAGGCCATGGAAGTCCATTAAACATAATATCTGGAGAAACCAGTTCAACAGTTAGAAGAGCTACAATCTTCATTCCACTTTGTCTATGAGACTTCACAGATTTTTCTGCAGAATCCAGTTTGTATGGTGAACAACAACTATGAATAAGCTGCAAGAACAGCTGTTTATTAAGCACAATTTCACTTTCAGGGAGTAGCTCAACTCTTTCAAGTGCTCGCAAACCATTTCCAATAACACCAGCATGAAACACTGAAGAATGGCTCTGAGGCAGTGTAATATCTGTAGCATGCTTTCCTATTTCTACAAGAAGAGACTTTTCTTTAGTGTAATAAGACTGATTTGATGATTTTGGAGTAACCAGTAAAGAACCAAAATTATGACAATTCCTCTCACTCAGAACTCCTTCAAGCAACATCCTTATTGCAACATGTTGGCAGGCTGACTGTTGACAAAGTATCTTCAGCAGTTTTTGGCAAACATTTACTCTTTTTAACATTAATTTTCGCTTGTCTAGGTCTTTCTGGCCAGTAACTGCAAAGAAATAATATACACATGCTGAAGCAATTTTGTTAACTGCAGTTACAGACATTTCTTCTGGGGCAGCAGTTAGACTGAGAAGCTCAATAATAGCATCATAATACTCCATAATGGTCAGAGAAGGTTGTATGACCAGGGTTTCAATGTTTTCTCTCAAAGTTTCAATTATCTTGGGAGAATACTCTCTTGACTTCATTAAACTGATCAAATTCTTCACAAGCCTTAGAGGATAGGCCAGACTACCTGTTTTCATTTCCTGTAGTTGCCAGGACACAGTTTTAGGTAAGATGCTAGGCTGATGAGGTTCAACATGGAACAACAATGTCTTCAGGAGAGAGAAGTGTTTTTCACCTTCCAAAGCTTGTAACAGTTGTCCTAAAATCTTTGAACTAGTTGTCTCTTCTCCATGTAGACAAAGGAACTTAAGCAGGTTCAATACCCAGCCAGTCCTGGTACTCTTTTCTTCTATCAAACACTCACAGAGTTCTGGGATGTGGGACTTGAGAGAGTCCAAGATTGGGATGTCCACACTACCTGAATGAACTAATTGCTGTATATCCAATAACAAAGCATCCAGAATTCTTCCAGTTGCTTCTTGTACCTAACAAATGAACAGGAATATTATCACCTTTGATATCATGAAATCTACTTAATTCTTAGAGCACGTAACAAGTACTAATAATTCTTTAAAATACAAACATTACCGAGTCGTTTGTTTTTTTTCTCCATCATACAGAATTCAAAACAAGTTTAAATTTTTATGTTCCTCCTATCTTGCCACAGCTTTAAACAAATTTATCTATACAATGCCCCTTTCCTTTTGATATAGATGAATTCATAGTGAATAGAAAGATAATTTTTGCTTCATACAAGAATTTGCTATTGGTTTTTTTTTTGCTATCTATGCATTTCTAATAGGGTATTGCAAAAACCAAGTTTTTTTAAAATCACAAATGCCCCCTTGATACCCTGTAACAAATATAAAAGTATACTTATACTCAAATTTGAACACATTTAATCTATTTTAGACCCCTTCACACATCATTTGAAGTTTAGAAGGTCAAATTGGTTTCTTAGGCTAAACCTTGTTAAATAAGCCTCTAAGATTCATCATAACTGATAGAAACATGACCATGAGTTATCAAAATATCAAATTAAGAAAGTCATCTTGTTATACAAGAATGGCCATTTCAAAATTATTAAACCATTTATTATTTGAATTGTTAGTAATCCTAACCAAATATGTCTGGTAAGTTGTAACTACTAATGTATGAAAAATCAGATAGAAAACAATTAGAGATCAATCAAGAAAAACAATGGGTAAAAAAACAGCACTGAAGGGTATTGTTCTTTCTACAACTGAAGTGCCATTGGATCACACATTATCAGGTAAAAGCATGTACGAGGAGGAATAAAAAATAATAAAAAAAAACTGGTACACACATACACAAAACATTCAATTTATTGAGATGTGGAACTTTGCATTAGGATGGAAAGCTAGTTCCAGAAACCCAGAACAAAAACAAAGAACATCTTACACTTTTGATCTCTGGAATATCACATGATCAGAAAGGAAGATTTCTTGGAATATTTGTGATAATAAATACAACAAGGGAAATTCAAGCAAAAGCTTTTACTCAACTAGCTGGAGACTGGGAAGTTACTGAAAACATTTGAGTACAATCATTTGAAACATTATCATCAAATTCTGTATTGAAAAATGGTGCCTGTATATAAGTGAAACATTTAATGGGCAAGAAACTGATTATACTCCCTTGCCAACAACATGTTTTGACCAAATATAGTATTTAAAAGGAATTATTTGGTAAAGCATCAGGGCCTAATAATTTTGACTTTCTTGAATTTTGTGATACACCTTGGACAAATGAAAATACAGAAAAAAAAAAGCCACAGAACAATGTGCTTCAAGGAGCAATTTCTCGCGGGAGCAGAATAGATACTTTGGTTACTGAAGAGTTTGGAATTCAGAGAATATACAAAATTTACATTAATAATTCTAGAACATGGAAAACTTTGGATAAAACCAAGTGCAGCTCACTATGCCCTGAATTTTATATTTAGCAAAGATGTATGCTTTAAGTGTACAAGCTAGTTACGATCTTTTCATGATTCAGAAACTGGAAACTCTGTAGAAGGAATCCTTTATGTACAAAAGTAGTTTTCATGTTCATAACAGTCAATGCTCCAAAGAGCGATGTGCAACTTTGGCATGACAAAGAATGAGTACAAAAGCCTAATCCACACATTGTGAAATGGAGTTTAGATGCTCTGGAATGATATCTGTAGCATCTTATTTACAATGTGTAGTACTCTCATCAAACCAATTTCCAGATTTCATCTGATTGTATATAGCACATAAACTATCTTGAATTCCAATAATGAAAAGCTTTGCTCAAGCTATGCCTATTTATCCAAAATTGAACCAGAATACCAAGTTATTTGGTTGGTTCAAAATCTATTTTAAGCAATCGACACTGAATCAATTGTTTGAACAAATCCGAGGATGAGATGTCAGGGCAAGCAATCAAACTGAATAAGAATTTTGCAAAGACCATTACAAATGGTGAAACAGAAAAGCATTTGTAACAAGGTTGCAGAATAGCACCACAAGTGGATTTCAAGAAAAGTACCATGATTGGTGGTTGATTTTCTTTTTTTACAATACAATTTAAAATATGTTGATTTTCTAAATAACTATGTTATCACATTTGGCAATTTGACCTTTTAATACAACCTGGTGGTTCAATGACATAAAGAACTTAATTTTTGGATATTTTGTACCCATGCTTTTATCCGTTATTAATAAAATATAACAACACGTAACGTTTTGGGACACAAAATACTGGTCCACCTTGTCTGTTCCACACTCTAAGAAGAATTAAATTATTACACCAAGATTATGTTCTTTCATGGCATTGTTAAGCCTGTTGCCTTCTATAAAGAAATTATGATAATCCACATGCATTATCATACTTTTATTGCAATTAAAACCTATCTGCCACTTATTTGCCAAACTCAATAAAGGATCCAAATCATTTTGTAAATCAGTACTTTAGAGGTTAATGTAACAAGCTTTTAGCCTAATAAATAATTTGAACTTTTAAAACTTCAATTGATGCGTGAAGGAATTTTAGATAAATAAGCTGAAATGTTGCAGACAAGTATACTTTTTATATTTGTCACAGAATAAGATGGGGGCAGCTGTAAATTTGAAAACATTTTTGTTGTTTTGGAATATCCTCATTTCTAGGCAGTTTTAAGCACGATAATTATTGTTAATCTTGAAATGGCTAACAATTTTTTACCTATTTGTAGCTCAGCTAGAAAACCAGTTAAATTAAATTAGTTTTAGCAATTATACATTTTATTTGTGATAACTTCTTGTGTAATAAGTTTGATTAATGAAATTAAAATTTAAAATATTTTACATCAACAGCATAATTACAAAACAGTGAACCTACACAGTGACCTGTTAACAGTAAAATGTGTGTAAATAATAATTTTCTTGTTTTAATATATATTATTGTTGTAAGAGTAAATTAAAAGTAAAAATTAGAAACTTGTTAGGTTATGTAAGAAAACAAACATCTGTAACAGACATTTGTAATTAACTTAAAACTGCTTATTATGTAACCTTATTCCAACAATAAGATCTAAAACACAGCCATAAAGCAATAAAACTAATTCTGATTTGAAAAGTTTATTTGGCTTTATATATAAATAATGTGCAATTGTCTGTTACAATACTCAATAATTCTAAAAATAAAAATATGTACTTTATATTTACTTTGTATTTATCAGATTAGAATTTAACTCTACACTGGTGATTTTGCTAAAGTAGAGATAACAGATGAAAAAAAAGGTTTACCAAGAAAGAATTTTTATATTAATTTAGGACGTTCTACAGTTAATGCAAATGAAATATGAAAATTGTAAGATAAAAAAATCAAACTAATCAGTCTGAATGATGTTCACACATAAATCTTTAGTCAAAATTCTTCTTTAACAATTGTTTCATTGTCTATAACATACATGTAATGTTTATTGAAAGTTTACCAAATGTTGTAAATATACATTTAGTAAATTCAGAATTATAGTAAACATTGCTATGTATTGGTTCATAAGAATTGGGTTGGTACAAAGCACCAATACCATTTATGTAAAGTTAGTGGTCTTAACTCTTGATTTATGGCCTAAAACTGGAACATTAAGCTGTCCAAATGTTTCTTTGTAGTTCAATAGCGGCTACACCAAAGAGTTATGTTTGAAAGCATGAGTTGCCAAGCTAGCCTGGCAGCCAGCATTTGGTTCACAACCAAGAGGCTAAGAACCATTTGGTTAAGAAGAGTGTGTGAAAAAGGGTTAAGTGACATCATTGTTGTGGAAAGTGCACTACTATGGCAAACCATAAGCATATTGCCTAGCTTTTAAAAGAATGTTACAGGTGTAATCACAATGGTTTATTGTTTGTTTTTGAATTTTGCACAAAGCTATATAAGGCTATCTATGCTAGTTGTCCCTAATTTAGCAGTGTAAGATTAGAGGGAAGGCAACTAGTCATCACTACCTACCACCAACTGTTGGGCTACTCTTACCATTGAATAGTGGGATTAACTGTGACATTATAATGCAACCACATCTGAAAGGGCAAGCATGTTTGGTGTGACGGAGAGTCAAACCTGCAGCCTTTAAATTACAAGTTGAGCACCTTAACTACCTGACAATGCTGGGCCAGTTTATTGTAGTAATGCAACAAATAATAAAGGATTAACATTTATATTTTTGCAAAATACTTTACATTATCCACATCTCAACTGATATTTATTCCATGTATACTTTAGTCAAGATTAGCCTCTAACTAATTTTTTAAACTTTTCATCCTAATAGTTTTTCACTACACACATTTTTGTTTTGTCAGATGTCGAAGTAGTCCAGACATTAGAGTAGTAGAGTACACTGTTATTATGTTCTCTAAAAGTGGATAGGAATGATAAATGAATACCTTCTATGCAATGACAATGTTTCTTGAAATTCACACATTACTTACAACCTAAAAATCTGTATTTATTAGCAATTTCATAAAATTAGTTACTTTTAAAAACAGGATAAAAAAAATTCCAAAACTAGTGACTTGTCATTAGTCATATCCAAGTTTAATCAGTCATAAATGTAATTTGTTTTCAAAGATATAAAAAAATTACTTTGTCATCATAAAATATTTAAATATTTCTACAATTATTATCTTTTATTACACTAAAAAACTACCTTATCATCAATAGAGATTTGGTTCTTGGATGGTGTGATAATATCAAGCAGAGACTGGACTACTTGACACCCTCCTTCTGCACTGCGGAGAAGAAGGTGCAACACCAGGTGTAACATACTGCTACTTGAAAAGACAGCAGCCTTATTCCAGTGTGTTGCTTGCTTAGCTAAGTTGTTCAAGACTGTTGGAGTCACTAATGACAAAAAACAACAACATGACTACATCTTAACGTAAAGTAACGTTCATAAATTTACAATAGCTGGTATTCTAGATTTCAATGCTTTGTATGTACCATTTAATGAAAAAAAGCAGGCCAAAATAATAACTGTGCTTATAGAAAACAATTAAAGTCTGGCAAAAATGAGGATTTGTTTTAAAGTTTGTACTAAAAATGATTTTAACTAACTGTATACAGTCTCATAACAAGATGGCCAAATCAAATAGAATCCATTACAAACCAAACAACACTGGTTGATTATTATTATGGAATTATAATTTTGAAAAATTGATTGTGTTAATCTGTCTTCCTTGCATAAAAATTGAAGGATCACTTGAAATATGCCACACTTATTCATCATGTGATATTATTTGGGTAAATCGTAATAAAATGTATGAACAGGGAGAAGGTTGAATCTAGTATAATTTTATATGTGTATACTTACTTACCCTCCCCTTTTATATATATATATATAAAAGCAAGCTTTTCAACTAAATGTAAGGAAAGCTATCTTCACCTTAAATTATATAAAGTGCTATTTGGTAACAATATTGATGATTTATTTAAGCTAATGATGGCTATACTCCTCAAAACTAGTTCTAAACTAATGATAGTTTAGGTTGTAATGTCTAATTTCAAAGTGTTTTGTAAAGTTACACATCAATAGAAAACTAGTTTCATTTGAGAAAGCAATCTTTAGAAATAGAAAATTGTAAATAACAGGTCTGTTATTACATTTTTATTATTTATCTTAATGATATAGAAGGTTTTTTATACAGCAATATTTCTATACTTATGTATGTCAGTAAAATAATTGGGAAGGCATACAGCTGTCGAGAATTGTATTTTATTCAAACCTTGGACTGAAGAATGTTTCTAATCTTATAAGAATATATATATATATATTCACTTAGCATATTGAATTTTCACAAGAAACTGTTCCTTGTGTGATAAGAACATTCTGGCTGTGGAGAAACAAAATCTGCGAGTATGATGAATGACACTGAAGTCTGGCCGAGCATTTTATTGGTAGTGAAAACTGAATACAATTCTGAGAAACATCTATAGAACTTTTGAATTTAAAAATAAGCAGGACATGCATCCCTATAAAACTTTATTTCTGTGCAAAAATGTTTTTCCTATTTATGTAAGAATTTATAAGCTAGACCATAAAATTAGTAATACTTACAGATTGTTACAAATTCTGAAGTTATGATACGAAGAAGCACATCTGATAAAGATGCTAACTGCAGTAAGAAAGGAACAGTAAGCACCTGCTCTTTAGTTGGATTATCCACAAAACTTTCTTGAAAAAGTTCAAATAAAGCTTTTTGTATTTCAGTGCTGTAAGTCCCTGCTAGATGTCCAAGAATACCAACAACTGAAGTCAAGCGTGGAACATTTTTTTCCAAGCTCAGGTTCCCTTTTTGCTGAGCATCTTGGTGCATGCAAAAATCTTTCAGTCCACATGCTATAACCCGAGAGATTATTGTCTGTGGAAAACAAGAGCCGATATGTGCGACAACCCAATCAAAATGTGGCGAATGTTGTACGGATATTTCAAGCAATGAGTCAATACACACATCTGGATCAGACTCAATCAAAATAGACAATGACTGGGTAGTTAAGTTCATCAAAGTTCTAGTAGGATGGCAGGACATCCACAGCTGTAGTACTTCAGGAAAATTTCCTGGATGAGGTACAACTCTTCGATCAGCATACTTACTGCTCAGATATCCAAGTAGGCCTAAGGTCCATTTGCATATAATAGGAGCCCAAGCTCCAGGATTATCTTTAACAAATGAAAACAGCATAGAATATACTTCTGATAGGAAGTGTTCATCAGAAGCAACATTGCTTGCAACTGTGGCATTGTCTTCCAATTCTATTTTTAAAATGCGATTGTTTACTGCTTCATCAAACAAACTGTTCATAAATTCAAGAACTGCTTCTTTAGCCACAGGCAAGTGCTTAAGTAAAAACAAAGCAGAGTTAGTGACTTCTGCACGGCGAACTTTGCCACTATGTGTGGATCCTGCAAGAAACACTTGCAGCTCCCTTATTATTTGGTTTGGTTCTGCTGTAAAAGTAGCCATGACAATCAAACCTGTGAAGACAAAATATTTAAAAAATATTGTTAATTTGCATTAGAGTTTTAAAGCATAATATAAATAATTTCCATTATTACATACTAAAAATAATTAACTACATTTTTCTAACAAATAATGGGCTGTCATAAAATTTAGGATGAAATTTATTAGAAGTAAAATTTCTGTATCGAAGGGCATTCTCCTACAGAAAAGTTTTTATTGAATAAAACAAAATGATGTAATCTGAAATAATGCAATGCAAAATTTCAAACAAATACACCAAGATCAACTACAATACATTAAAGAACAGGTCAAAGCTGTTACTTTGGCATAAATGTGGATTCTTCCTGCATAAGCCAAATAATATGTGTAAATCTCACATAAAATGTGTGAGTTGTGGTTGCAGTAAAGTTACCATTATGATTTCAAACACAGAACATACAGTAAATAATCATTTATTTCACCATGAAAAAATTACAATGTTATTCACTAATTAATACTAGTGTTACGTCTAGCAAATACTTGAAAATAGCCACACAGCAAAAGGAAGTCATGGTACTTTGAAATAATAAAGATATAATAATACCTTAATTTAATTTGTAGATTCTGCATGTAGAAGAGTCAAACAAAACTTTACAAGATTTACAGTAAATGTACAACCCACAATTTACAAGCACAGCAAACCGAAACTTAACTCTAAATAGCACAAAACTAGTCCTAATAGTAGTAGGATTAATACATATACCATGGTTTGGTTATTTATTTTACTGAGTTTAAATAATATAGACGTTAGTAGTTTTCATTTCCACTAATAAAATATTAAGCAATAAAATTAGAAATACTGCGGTGGGGAAGAGTTCGTCACACACCGATTCCAAAATTTTTTCTTCCTTTACTTAAAAAAGCCTACTACAGTTCTACTCAACACTAGATTTTCATCAGATTCTTGAAGACTAACAAAAGGTTTGAAATAAATTGCTTGCTATTTCTTGTAACTAACCATACGCTAGGCCTAACCCAGGATTCTATTACTTGATTTAAAAACTAATGGCAACTAACAATACAGTGAGTACAACTTCACTTACAAACCCAAAACTCAGAAAACTCTAACTGTATTATTCATAACACAGAACTGTATAAATATAGCCAATGTAGACAAACTTAGGTCATTTTTATATTTAGAACGGAAAACATGTTCACAATACAATCATAAAACACAGTTCCCAACAGTTAAAATCCGCTCACATTAACGAGTAGAAACGACACGATTTAGAACTCCAGGTGACTCTGGTACACTGTCAAACGATTCAGCGCTATCTGGACTATGCTGTCTCCTAAACAATATTTGAAATCCCAGTGCTGTGCATGAAACTTTCAAAATACATTTTATACATACTTCGAGCATTTTGTATGTTGCATCTAGTAAAACTAATATTGTTAACTGGTATCGTGAAATGTATATATATACATATATAACGTTACAGAATACCATACACAAACAACTATTGTTGTTTGTTACAAAGCATATAGCTACACAAAGTACTGTCAATGCTCTGCCCACCACAGATATCGTCCTCCTCTGGAAAAGCGGTAATTCTATGGATTTACAACGCTAAAATCAAGGGATCGATCGCCCTTAGTGGACACAGCAACAGCCTGATGTAGCTTTGCTATAATAAAACATACCACAGATATCGATACAAGGTTTCTAGCAGTATAAATAAATCTGTAGACATTGTTGTGCCACTGGGGGGCTACAAAATAACTTCAGCGTTAACTCTGCAGTCAGGTGTATTTTAGTGTAAGTTAGAAGTATGATCATATATGCAGTGGACTTGGTTTGAATTTGTAATTAAAAGAAACAAAATTTAAATGAAAATGTGTTTATTCATAAATAAAATGTAAAACTTTATTCTCTAAAAGATTACGACTTAGCCGACCCAAAAATGCGACGAACAATGAAATACTCCACCCATATATATTTAGTATTAATTTAGCACTTTCTTTTAGAGGAAATGAAGCTCCTGATGTTTATGAGCAGACAGCGGTCTTCTCTGTCGACGAGCTAGATTATGGCGAGAGTCTGCCTCGTATAGCAGTATCACGTGTATAAACCTGGGTTTGTTTCAGTGTTCACTGTATAAAGCTGGGCTTGCCTTGTACTAATATTTTTTAACTTAAAACTTTTGTGAACTTTAATTTTAGTAATTTTTTATTTTAAGTTTTAATATCAATAACGATAATTTGATGTGGTGATTTTTGGACGTTTGTATCCGATTGAACTTATGAGGGCTACTTTGTTTATTTTTTGAATTACCTTTCAGTTTAGGTTACAAGAAGGATAAAACTGAAGTGATACGAGAATTGAATTCCATGAAAAATTTTTCCACTATTCTTTTTTCAAAAAACGTTTCCTGTTTTGTGTACTGTAATAATAATTTGTGTTTTACAGAATAACGATTGTTATTGTGCGTTACTTGCATTGAGGCTCTTTCCTCACAATGAAATGAGTCAAAATTAGGATAAAAACATTAATATGTAACCTGTAAGCTAGTTTCATTTGAATTTTCCAGTAACTGGGCCCAAACTAATTACTATATGAGTAATTTATACAATGTAAAATACAGTAGAATGGAAGGGAAGGAAAAATTGTTATGGATGTTTATACTGTTTCTTAGTGAGCACCCCAAGTCTGTTGTTACACTTAATTCACCTTTTCAGGAGTACGAAAAGGTTAAGAAATACACAACAAACTGGCAGATGATATATTTGTGATACAATGAAGCTACTTCTGTTCATTTTAATGCCCTCATCCAGGACCAAGAATTGTAATAAAAGTCAATTCAGTTGTAAGGATGAATAGTCATACATTAAGAAATTTCACTGGATGCCAAAGTTCTCGCTCAAGAGCTAAGAACTAGCATGAGCACTCTTTGACTGAAAACAACAAAATGCACTGGCAGCACGGGTTGAAGCACATGCATAGTTCGGCACTTGTAAAGCTGATACAAGTGCATAGCAGCGTGTTGTACTGATTTTATCAACCATAAAATGTGGATCTCAGGCTGTATCATGCTAATGATTTCCTCAGACCACAGACATCAAATTATCTAAGGTCTGAAAACAACTAGATTGTTACTCACACTAGTTTTAATGCTGAAGAAAATTACCACGGCCTTTTGCATGTGGTTACAGGTATACAACTTCATGTTGTACCAATTTTATCAGCTAATGTTGGAAGGATAAAGATTTATCATTTACAGTCAGAGTAAGCTTGTCTGAGTTGGTGACACAAATTCTCAAGAGTACCCTTGTGAAAGTTGTGGGGAGGAATACATGATGTGCAGAATATATTCTATTGCTAAACAATCAGAAAAGGGCTTATTAACACTGTGATTATGTATGGTAGTGATACATGGGTGTGACATGAAGCTAGTTCACTTCTGGTTGAACTAGTCCACATCTAGTGCTTAGACAAATGTTAACATATGCGTTCCAAAGGGTCATTGCATAAGTACAAAGGTGCGCTGCACGTAGATACATTATGAGCTAATGTTACGTCGGGTATATATGTTTACAACACGAATTTCCTCTGATCATGATAACATTTTCAGAAGTTTATAGCGTGTTCCCAAAGGATCCCAAACTACCCATCTTTGTCATTTTCTCACGATGTTGATGGCCTTTTCAACCTCCTCTTGTTATTAACAGAAACCTGTTCTATCACCCCTAACTTTAAACTGATAAACAAGGGAAAAGTAACTAATCAAGAGAATCCACCGCCAATTCTTGTGCTATTTGAACCGAATAATGAATTTGATTAATGCACCCACAGTCTTAAAGCACAAAACGCAATGTTGCTGAAATGGAATAGAAATCATGGACTTTCGGATTCATTATATATCAAGCTATCTAGTGAGCCGCGAATAGCCTAACTTTCGGCGAATGACTCGTACCTCTGCTAGAGTTGAGGAAGGGTGTTTTTTCTATCACAATTGACAATCAGACAACATGTATTACCTAATACTGAACTGAGTTATTACAATAATGCTTAGGTCAAAAAGCCACATCACTCTATTTGTTGAGTCTACCGACGGGAATCGAACTTCCGAGTCTAGTGTTGGAAATCCGTAGACTTATCTCTGTACCAGCTAAAAATTTCATATAAATTATTGAAATCAAGAGGTTTGTGCTTTAAGCTAACTTAAAGAAGATTGTGTTGAATCTCATGATGGTGGTGTAAACTGTACCTGAAAGTTTGTGGTTTATGCATCCTCAAGGAAGTTTCTGTTGACATGGCAGATTTTAAAAAGCTTCAGGCAGTCTTGAGAGTCTTGAATAAAGGAGATCTAGAATTTACGAAGGAAACGCCTTTAGAACACAAGGCTCTTTAGAGTGGCGGGGATCTACAAATCCAAAGAAATAGTATTTTGCTGCTGAGGAAAATTGGAGTGTTCGTGAAAACCCACTTTTACGGTCCAGGTGCAGTAAAAGTTGCGATCGGGACTTTCAGAATAGCAAGTGGAACGATAGTGTTCGATGTAGTGGTACTTATCACACTAGGTTGGATAGAAAGGAGAGAAGCGTCACAAGGTATAGATGTGTGGGACCGGAGCCTTTAAGAAAGTTCTCAGGAAGGCTATTAGTCGATGACGGATGATAGCGGTGGTTGAGTCTGCGTGTTTTTCTTTAGATGTAAAGTTTAACCTGTGTGCCATGGTGTAAAAAATTGTAGCATCTACTTATGTAGCTGAATTTTTGGTTTCCGGATGTTCAGTTTGGGTGGTTTGACTTGTGATAACAGTTAGGATGGTGGCTTGAATATTTGCGATTGTTTGAGTAAGGACAAAATGGTACAGCTTGTTTGCGATTTCCACTGTTGGTCATTTTGGCTTTAAAATGAAAGTAATGGTAAAATCAACCTTGGCTGAGAGTAAAGTTTGTTGTCGGTTTGGATTGTATGGTAATTATCAACAATTGAATTTGCTTTCAAGTTAATCGGAAGTGGATTTAATAAAGAGCATGCAGTTTAGTATTGGTTGATTTTTTTGAGGGGTGGGGAGTTGTTGGGTTTCTTCAATACCTTGGATGATTACTAAAAACAGATGTTTTTTTTTTTACTTTTAGAGATTGTGCAGGTAACATAAGGGGGAGAAATTCTAGGGACTATAAAGATATGTTAAGTCAGCGTGATTTGAGAGCTAAAGGTCTCGCTTCGAAGTATTCTCGTCTTCGTGATATCGGCTTGTACCCTGGGCTGAAATTATTTGATAAAGTCGTAGATTTGGCATAGGGAGAAGATGTGAGATAATAAATTTAAGATAGCCGGATAAAACCTGACAAAAGTATGTGGTGAGGTTACGCAGGCGTATAACAGGAGATAACACAAAACACGTCTTGTTAGCTGGCTGTTCTTAGTCTTTGTGGTGTCGTGGTGGACTGTTGAGAACATGTTCTAATTGGAATGTTTATCGTTGTTTCTGATTGATGGAAGGACCTTTGTAGATTCAACCAATAGTACCAAAGTTTTATTCCTGAATCTCTGTTTAGTGAATGCTTATTGTGTTCATTTAAAAGGATTCTTTAATTTTTCTCATCTTCCAAAATTTATATGTGTCGCTAGCCTGCGGGGCATTTGCATATGCGAGCCTAGAGGTTTCTTAGAGTATATTTTTATTCAGGTGCGGGGTATGCCAAATATATCTTAACATAAATCAACAAAGTTTTAAAATTCTGTGGCTCTGCTAGGTCATTAGATCACTTGCTTATTGGAAAAACACCGATAGCTTTAATGTACAGTTTTCAAACGTTAGTTCCCATGACCTTCACAAACAAGACTGCATAGCTTCTTATTGTTATTTTCTTACTGTCTTCAGTAATTAGATGGGAATAAATTGCCAACAACAGAACATTGTTATGATAATATACTTCTTTAAGAAATATTTTTTTTTCTTTTAATTCTACACATGCATCTTTATCACCCATTTCTACCTGAAAATTTGGATCAAAACTCAAAACAATAATTAATTAATTAATTGATAAAAGTACGACCATTTAAATGCTACAATTTTATTCAGGATGACATCTCAGTTTACGCGAACCAACATTGATTGAAACTGTAAGATAAAATGATATTGGTTATTTACACATTGTGGTTTCGATACTAGTGGTGGGCAGAGCACAGATAGCCCATTGTGTATCTTTGTGCTTAACTTCAAACAAACAAAAACTAAAACCCTTCACCTTCTGAAGCGAAAACTTATAATTAAACGTTACACTTTGAAATTTTAAAGTTCAATTTATGATATTTTGCCTGATTTATCATTATTTTAGAAAGAAAATTAGCCTGTTATTTTAATTGGTTATTCCTCAAAATAAAACATAAAACATTTCTTAATATTGGATTTTATATTTACTATGTTTATTCAATTACTATTTTGTATTCACTTTTCGCACGTTCTTTCACAATATATTTACAGGTGGAATATTCCTCTAACGTTACATTTGGATTTCTTAAATAAATACTATATTAGAACTGAAACAAGAACTTCGCATATATAATTATTAAAATATTCAAAATATTGAAAGTGAATAACCGAAAGAAAAATGACTGACATGAAATATGCAAAAAAACTTGTAAAATAAAAGATAGTATAAACTTTTTGTAATTTAATTTCCTAAATGAAAACCAATGAAAGCATTAATTACGCTTTAAAATTTGTAAGTTAAAGTTCAGTAGTTTTATAAACTGAGTTATAATTTTAGAAAATAATATGAATAAGTTCTTTCAAATAGTAACAAGAAATATAATCGAACAAACCCCTCCCGAAAGTTGGATATTAAACTCTTCTGTCTATCATAAATAATTTGAGATTTACTCTCCTACACCTTGCTTCACAACATAAGAATAAGTTATTGGACAATTATCCTTGTACAAATGATCCATTGGGCTCTCATCTCCAGGTTTAAACTGTTTTCTTGGAAATTGATTATTCCAGATATGTACCATATAGCTATCGTTCCAGATTTCTTTAAAGGACTCAGAAACATTGGGATCAGAAAACAGTCGAAACTGAGAAAAATGGATAGGATAAAAAGCTGGAACGGGGAAGAGATAAACTCCATAACACGTGAATCCTGGAGCAAAGTATTTGTTTTCTTTCCCACAAGTTTCTTGAATAACTCTGGTCAATAAGCCAGGACCGTTATGACACCAAATTGTTGGGCTGTATTCTTTAACAAACCGTTGCATACATTCAACAAGGAATGGACTATCTTTCTGTGCTTTAATTATAGCATTGTTCACAACTGTTAAAGTTTGAAAACCAGCGTAAGCAGGCAAGTTGGGAAGTGGTTTTCTTATTATACAGTCAGAGTCGATGCTAACACCACCATACTTTTTAAGCAAAACAAATTTTAAACCGTCAGATAAGACATTTGGTTTTTTCTTAGTTACGTTCAGTATTCCACTTTCATACCAGCTAGCTAAAGGTGTTCCTGAAAACACATGTGTGAAATTCAGTGATTTAGCTTTAACGTTTTCAATTTGTGATACAATTTGGAAAGACTTGTCGTCCTTTAGCTGCCTCACGTTCTTACAAGCGTACAAGAAGTGGATTCTGTTGGTAGGATGATGTTTTGCTGCAGATTCAATAGAACAAGATTCTCTAGTTGTAAGATGACATCTACCGGAAGTTTCAAAAAAGAACATATTTTCTGGTTCTGTTAAATTCTTCGTTCTCATGAACCTTGGATAACCTGAAAAAGTTTACATGGGAGTAATAATCCACTGATTTTCAACATAACTACTACTTCTTAAAATGTTGAGTACAGTTTATAAATACGTAAACATTGAAACTTCGTACACGAAACTAGAAAATTTGATTTAGAAATATTATTAATCTGCAGCGATAAGTTACACAATTCTTTCGCCGCTTTGCAGAAAATGTAATAAAATCATAAAGTGATGGAATGGGGGGTTAAAATTATTAATATCTAAGTCAGACAATTAAATTTCAACTTCAAATGCAATGGTCTAGTTAAATAACCCAACATTAACTTCATAGCATGAACTTAATGTTTTACAATTGCAATTTGATAAAGGTTTATTTCACATAGCGAAGCAAGACAATGTCCAGCATTACTATCTTTGTCCAGGGTTCGCTTTGGTTCCATACAATCTTGAAAGTAATTTTTTTTTTTTTTTTGGTGCCTTTTCACTGAGACAGATTAATGCAGTTTGATAATCTCATTCAGCATTTTGGACAAGGTCATTACTTTAGCGTGTATTGTATGTAAACCCCCCTTTTGAATGCTATATTTAATTATTTGTTTTAAAGACGCAATTAGATTTTTAAAGAAAGTATACATAATACGCCACCTATGGATTTTAATTCACAGGAAGCTGAACACCGGATTTAAGCATTGTAAATCCAGAAAGTTATCGTCTCTTTAACACAGACTTTTTCAAATAAAGTTAAGTGACATTTTTATTACACATAAAAAAATAATATGTAACTAAAACTGTTTAATTATTTTGAAAGTATGTTATATATAAATTATACACAAACATATCTTCTGCATCTTGTTACTGATGCGGCCCACTCCAGCCAGATGGTGAGGACTGATACTATAAGGTCGAAAGTTCGAATTCCCGTTACGCCAGACATGCTCATCCTTTCAATTAATCCCACTATTCATTGGTGGTGATGACTAGTTGTTTTTTTTTGTCTTTCGCTGCTAAATTAGGAATGGATAGCACAGATATTTCTAGTGTAGCTTCATAAAAATTAAAGAAAAATATCTTCTGAAACTGATTCACTACCGGCAGTAAGCATTAAAAACACGTTCTTCTTTCATACGTCTCTCTAGCTAATACAGATCTCAAAGCAACATTAGATATTTTTTAATAGCCCCAAACGTGATGACGATTTTTAAGGTTACAAGTCGTTCTTTGGAGAGTAAGCAAATTATATCGTGACATAGCATGCTATTATGAGAGTCACAAAACAAACAAACAACTATTTGTATTAGTTGTAGTACTTCGATAACACACCAGGAAGTAAATTTTGTTATGTGAGTGGAAAACAGTGGCTCTCTTTTCAAACCAACATTATTCCACAAATATTCTGAGAAGCAAACCATAGTAATTTAAGCCTAACTACACAATTTGAAACACTGTGTGTGTATTTGTAATGATGGCCTTTTTAATGTTGTTGAAACAAGTTAGTTTGTTTACTTTGAATTTCGCGCAAAGCTCGACCATGGCTATCTGCGCTAGACGTCCCTAATTTAGCTGTGTTAGTCTAGAGGAAAAGCAGCTAGTTATCACCACCCTCTCCACCGCCGACTCTTGGGCTACTCTTTTATCAACGAATAATGGGATAGACTGTTACATTATTACGCCTTCTCGGCTGAAAGGGCGAGCAGATTCGGCGAGATGGAGATTTGAACCCCCGACCTTCGGATTACGAAACGAGCATCTTATCCACCTAGCCCTGCCAGGCCAGAGTAATTTCGAAGTAAAGTTCTTTACCTAGAGTATCCAGCACTTCGTATTACTGGTATTTTATGTACCCAAAATTTACATTTTATCTTTGAAATAAAAGTTCGTAAATAGAATTAAAAATAATTTAAAACACTTTAATAAATAATAAAAAGTACAAGTGACTTTATAATAGCAAGTAAAAGACTCAAAACAGTGACTTAAATATGAAAAGTAGCAATGAAAACTATTAAACGAAATACATTACTCGTGGTAAACTCAAACATGAAATTTTTAATAAACTACATGGAAAACAGGGCAATAAAAGAGAGAGAAATATAACCAATTCACATTTATTTATCTGCTTGACATTATTATTTATGTTTGTCAATATATCATGTTTTTCTATGTTGGTACATATCACAAGTACAAACGAAAATTGTCTTCCGTCCATTACTGAGCGCTGAAAGTTCAGTAAAAGGTGAAACGAAATAATAGAAAAAGGATTATGAGAAAATAAAGAGAACAATTAACCAAAAATATCTAATATTTATATAATTACGAGAAACATATATTAAAACTCTCAATAATACACAACGATCGATCCTAACCTCACAATCGTTACGTTTGCATTACACAAACGTATATAAATCACCTTTCTCTACAACCTATTCTAATTTCAGCGGCTTGGACATGATATTCTATTTCAGTTTATCTGGATTGTTTTAAGATATACTGAAAGTTATTATTATATTTTTCTGAATGTTTTTATACAGTTACTAAAGGTTTTAGTAGGTCATCTTATAATAGAGGAAGAGGGTTGGTGAACAGCAAAACGTTTCATTTGCAAGGTTCGAACATTTCGTGATACACTTATGCTGTTATCACAGAAATATTAACATTGTGCAACAAAGATCTCAAAACGGCTGGTGTGGATATTAACACTTTTATTGAAAAGCAGAGAACAACGTGTCGACCTTTATAGATCATCTTCAGGTTGACAAAGTGAGTTTGCAACTAAACATTGCTGGACACATAACTTAGGAACGAGAGTATAGATGGATACGAATTGTAGGGGGCGGTGCAGTTGGATGTTAGGTTAGTAATTACTATAGGTATAAAGGTGTTCCTTTATATTGGATTAATTATAGTTTCAGTTGATGCATAGTTATGGCTTCTTCGATTTTACGTTTCTTTAAAGATATTTTTACTTAGTTAATAATTATTTCACTTAATTGTTGAGTAAAGTGTTAAACTGAAGGGAAAATAAGAAATAAAAAGACAGATAATAAACTATATTACGAAAAGTTTTAAATGATAATTTTTGTGATAATTTTTAGAATGTTTAAAAGGCCGATGGTTGTTTTAGTTATGAGTAAACATTCTTCAATGTAGAGTTCAATGTCTGAAGATCCTATAGTAAAAATCGTTTGTGTATTTGTTTGTTTTTAAGCACAAAAGTACACAAAAGGTTCTCTGTATTTTGCCCACCACGGATATATAAGCCAGACTTCTAGCAGGGTAAGTCCGCAGAAATACCGTGTTATCACTAGGACCAAAAGAATGGTTATATAAAATGTTGAGACTTTCAGTTTCGGCATATAAGGAACTAATTAGTGGCTAGGTTTAACTAATGGACGGCCGATTCTGTTTGATACTTCTAAGTGTTCACAGACTCTAGTTTTGAAAACTTCTACTCTCAAATTCAGAACAGACCTAACCTCCGCATTATACACTTATTTCGATACAATCACTGAATACCTAAACTTTTATGTTAATGACTCGTAAAGTCACGTACGTTGGCAGAACGTGACTGAATAGACTTAAAAATGACAAAAACAATATTGGAGAATAAGTGACCTAGTACTTAATACAAGAAGAGCCTAGTACATAACATGGGAATAACCTTGTACTTAACATGGGAATAGCCTAGTACATGACGTTGGAATGGGCTAGTACTGAACATGGGAATGGCCTTGTACTTAACATGGGAATAGCCTAGTACTTGACGTTGGAATGGCCTAGTACTGAACATGGGAATGGCCTTGTACTTTACATGGGAATAGCCTAGTACTTGACGTTGGAATGGCCTAGTACTGAACATGGGAATGGCCTAGTACCTATCATGTTAATGACCTAATACTTAATAAGAGAATGGTCTAGTGCTTAACATGGGAATAGTGAAGTACTTAACACCGTAAAGACCTAGTACTTAACATGGGAATAACCTAGTATTTAACGTGGGAATGGCCTTGTGTATAGCATGGGAATGGATTAGTGATTACGATGGCCTTGTACTTAATATAAGAATGACTTTGTATTTAACGTGGGAATGGCCAGTGCTTAACATGAAATGGCCTAGTGCTCAATATGAGAATGGCCAAGTACTTACCATGGGAATGGCCTAGTACTTAACTTGGGAATGGACTAGTACTTGACATTGGAATGCGAATATCACTCTGTTCTTAACCCAGTGTCGCTGATCATGGGTCCCAAATTAGAGTGTCTTTTCTGAGAATTCAATTACAGTAGCCCAAGGTTAGGTGGTGGGTGATGTTGACTAGCTCTTTTAATGTAGTTTGCTAATAAAAAAAAGTAAGGACGACTGTGAAGAAATATTCCATGTATGGCATTTCAATAATTTCCAAAACGAACAAAGCGAACAAACACAATGGCAACTAGATGATACCACAGGATTCTACGGATGGTTTGTACTACTTGGTCTCGTTGAAAAGAAAGATCAATGACAGTATAATTTAAAACAATTCATAAAAAATCATAACAGAGCGGTTAAATAGGTCTATTCTACCTGACACTGTGTCTATATGTTTATTAGATAAACAACAATCTGTTGTTCACTGGTAGTTAAATTTGCGTGTGTTAATTGCATCAAATTGAGGTTTAATATAACTTTTAAACCCTCACCAACATACATCCGTTTGTATTCAAAACATTCAGTTTACTTACCTGATAGCAACACATTCCAATTAAATAGAAAAAGAACACAGCCACTTGTAAATGAACTGAATATTATTATTTTCAGCATCGGCCCTCTTCGTTTTTTGAAACAAACAATCGTCATGTTCTACATATGAAATAATTCCAGCTATCATTCCAAGTATACAGTTTATACCATTTATTTCAAAGTTTCGTTTTAATAACAATAGGAGATTTTTGGAAAATTCAGAACATATTTAAACAAAAATTTAATATTATAGTGATGTGTAAACAAGATCAAAACAACAAATTATTCGGTTTGTACAGAGTATAACTGACACTTTTGGAACTTGCAGCCTTAAAAGTTGACCCTATTCTTTAAAAATGTTTATACCTTTCCTAAAAGTAATAGTAAAATATTAAAGTTTAATGATTGTTAGAACATAATTGAGCAGTTAGGTAAATTTATATTCTCGTTTAACAAATTAAAACACAAACTGGAATACGGACGAAGTTATTACAATTTCTTTTTCTTATACTCGTTTATTTACTTTCAAATAACTTGTTATTAACACTATATGTTAGTTTAGAATATACTTATCGAAATAAATCAAACGTTATACTTATATATGAATCGAAAGCCAGTTATCTCTGCCGTGTTGTCTTCCAAACTACAAATATACCGTATAAAACGTATACATTTTCTGAAATGTGACAGATGGTTGGATAGTTCGCGTCATAGTAAGAAGTTCATACAGTTCTTCACTGACAGATGGTTTACCCTAGAAAGTAATGATGGGTAAATATGGCTCACAGTGAAACATCTGCTATTCACGATAACAACTGAAAGCGCCTAGGCCACTACAATGTTTATTGTATCCCAGCTGAACAGAAGTTTTTTATTTGAATTTTGCGCAAAGCTACATGAGAGTTATCTGCGCTAGTTGTACTTAATTTCTTTATTTGACTAAAATATCTGAAATTCTGTTCTATTTTGGGAGATTAATCTATTATATATGTGTACACATATATATATTATATATATATACATACATGTATATATACATAGAAAAAATAACTCTTCAAGGACACCTATTCAATTGGAACCGTTTTCTAACACACTCGCCGTACACTATTTCATCACATTGTTACAGTTTTATATTTTTTTCGTTTGCTATAATTTCAAATCAGTTTTGTAAATTGCGACGTTCGCAGATCCTTAAAGAAGATGTTATGTCGGATGGAATATAACACATTTATATGAATCTTAAGGAATAATAAACATGAAATGTATTTATTGACGTGGAATTATCAGAACCCGAACATGAAAAGTACTTTTTTTTTATTTTGGTTACAGGTACATTAGAGTGTAATTACTTGATTTGCACTTTTAAATCCTATACTTTATTTTATAGAATATTAAGGTAAATTACATTTTTAGTAAAAATAGAATGAAGTTATTTAAAGAATGGGTATTTTCCCAAAGTAAAAACCAGTAATATTTTACACCAATATGATATATAAATGATGAAAGAAAGAAAAAAAAAATCTAAATTCCGAGTGGCTACGATACATGTGACATACCATTCTTACTGGATGTAATAAATACTCTAGAACGACAAGGCATGTTCAGGGTGCTAAGGTGCTCTTAGATTCGAATCTTCGTCTCACCAAATGTCCTCACCGTTTCAGCCAAGGGGAGCGCAATAATGTAACCGTCAATTAGTCAGTAAAAGAGTAGCTAGCCCAAGTGTTCGTCGATAGATGTTTGTCCCTTCCCTTTAGTTTTTGATTTCAACTTAAGGACAACTATCACACATAACTCTCGTGTATCATTACAAAAATGTATCATTTTTCAAGAGAACGAAAAATATTTACCTGTCAAAATTAGTCGACTTTTATATTTAAGCATTTGTACATTATTAACCTGTTGTTTTAATACTTTTTGTTAAAAAATATTACTATCCACTTATTTATGTTTATATTTTTACGTTGATTCATCACAGACGTGCTTGTGAACTACAATTGAAGTTTTTGCTTTTTAATTCTATAAATGTTAAACTCTGAAATAGTTCGAGTTAAATCGTCAAGTTGTACGTCAAGTAAAACACATAACCATCAACTTTCTTTTATGTGTGATGGTCGTTTTTAGATGTGAATTATTTTGTTGTAAAAGTCGTTAAAATATGATATTGACTACTTTCATCACTTGTGAGGTTTCACCTGGTTGAATTTTTACATCTGTATTTCTGTTTTGTTGTTTTGTTTTTATTATATATTTTCTATTGGTCGATTTACCTATGATATGTTTACAGTGAAACACTCTCTACGACAGACGTCTTTGGCTAAGTGTTGCATATGGAAAACGTTTGGTTTCGTTAGTTTGTGTTTGTTTACTTATAGCAAAGTCACATCGAACGATCTGCTGAGTCCACCGAGGGGAATCGAACCCTTTCATTTAGCGGAGTATGTTTCCTTAATTAACTATATACTAAAAAAAAATTTACAATAACCACAATTAGTTAACTTATTATAATTAAGCGCTTATAAGGAACCACAGAACTAGGAACTTGATGATTATTCTAGTTTGAAATTTCTCAGTTTATAGTCTCTTAAAGATTAGAAACGTGTAGAAATCCTTAATTATTTAGAAACAAGAGAACTAAATCATCGTTAAGTCCTAATGTTTTGCAGTTTGTTTCAGGAAATGTATAGAACTTGGCCAATATTTGTTAACTAGCTACGAATATGATCCACGGTGGGCTCTTATTCAGACAACCAAGCATTTTTACCCTGTTTTCATTTCCATAATAAAGGTAAAACATATTATTCTCTTTCAAAAATAATCCGAATTTCTAAGCGATATTAAAGTGAAACTTTAAAGTAGGTGGTCACTTTTCTATACGCAGAATAGTGTTATTCTTTTACAGATAAAACACGACTTTTACCTGTTTCAACAAAATAAGAGAAAAAAAAGTTGTAAATCATTGTCGGTTGTTTATTTCTAACTGGTTCTATTTCATCAGTCCCTTGGAATCTGTCAATATCAGGTATGCGACTTGAAATGTATGGAAGTATCATATGATTAGATGGTTACAATAACTGGTAAAAGTTGCATTTCCTTCCTGAAATTCTTTTTGTTTCGTTTATTAAATTAAGTTGTTCTCTCATTCCACTATTACCTCTCTCTCTTCTAATGATTATAAATGAGGAATCCACAGCAAGATATGATGGGGATCAATGTTCTATAGGGAGTGGTAAATTGTTACAACAATTTTGGTTTTGAGTATGTATTATTTTTAAAGTTTTCTGCCCCAGTTACATGGGAAATGTACAACATCGCCACGTAATGGGATTTTCAATCACTGCATGCAAATGTTCATAAAATAACTGTTGTAGAAAAACCTTGATAAGTTCGTTTATATTAAAATACATTTAATGAGAAAATAAATTTATAATTAATCTTATAATGCTACCATTATGTTCAGATGAACCTATAATTGCTTTTTAGAGTTTTGAAAACGTTTCTCGTGACTAGATAAACACTGAAGTTAATTTCCCTTTAAGAAACATAGGGCGAACGTATTCGTGTGTCGTTTGTAACTTCTATAGTTCGACTATCTGTGATCGTTACAAGAATAAAAACAAGATATTATAGTTCATTTATTTCTAATTAGCTAAACATTAAATTTGAGTTTTTTATTATTTTATTTCGTTTTATAATAATGTGGGAACATACGATTTCAAGTGTACTTAATGTTTTGGTCATTCTGTTATGGGCAGAATTCCAATTTGTTTTTCCGACAGAAGTGGTTAACAACATAAATCTGTTTGTTTGTTTTGAATTTCGCACAAAGCTACTCGAGGGCTAGCCGTCCCTAAGTTAGCAGTGTAAGACCAGAGGAAAGGCAGCTAGTCATCATCACCCACCGCCAACTCTTGGGCTACTCTTTTACCAATGAATAGTGGGATTGACTGTAACATTATAACGCCCCTACGGCTGGGAGGGCGAGCATGTTTGGTGCGACGGGGATTCAAACCCGCGACCCTCGGATTACGAGTCGAACGCCTTAACACACTTGGCCATGCCGGACTAACAACATAAAACCCGCTCTATATGTGCATGAAATATCGTCATACGCTCACATCTTAACTGTATAAATTTATATCTCTTTTATGAATTTGATTTCCATGTAATGTACCAGAAATCCAACATATAAATTTAGCGATATTAATTTCTTTTGTGTTAATATATTTTAAACGTTACTAGTTCAGTGTTTCAGACACTTTGCAAGTTTTTAAAAATTCAATTTTTTCAACATAAACATTTATTTTGTCCTAAAATATATATTTGAAAGCCGTAACCAAAGCTAGGAGATATTCCTGAGTACAGATGTGGCGAGTAACATGGAGGATTCAAAATGCTCAATACAATTCAAAATGAACTACTTTGGTCTGCTTCTCAGCAGTACAAAAATAAATTATGTATTTAAAAAAGCATTAGAGATAATACTACTTCAGGGTATGTTAATGAAAAAAATGTCACTATTTTTCATTTATTTAATAAAATTAAAGTCCTGGTATCTTACTTAGATACACGAACTAAAACAGAGAAAATTAACTCTATATTAAATACCCTAATGATCTGCTCAGAGATAATTTATTTACTCTGGAAATATGACATATAGTCCTGTAAGACTGGTACCAAGTTTTATGACATTTCGAAGACATTGACTAATTTTTGTTTGGTCAGTTTATAAAAGTCGAACTAGTTTCCCACTTTGTCTTCAGCAGCATGAATACTATTCTTTAAAAAAAAAATACAAAGAAGAAAAAATATTGGAGTACATTTGTGAAAATTCCGTATACTTTTAAAAGCATTCAAACGGTTTCACAAGACATCCTTATTTTGGTATAATAAAGTTTGTTTGTTTTTTAATTTCGCGCAAAGCCACACCATGTTCACGCAAGCTAAACCTCACACCTAGAGAAACACACGAAACCTAAACTACCATTGTCTTCCTGCTTTCGACGAACAACCTTCTTGAGAACTTTCTCAAAAGCTTCTGTTTCACACATTTATACCTTATCGACTGTGACAGCTTCTCTCCTTTCTGTCCAACTTATTGTGATGAGTACGACTACATTAAACACTATCGTTCCATTTGCTAGTCTGAAAGTTTCGATCGCAACATTTTCTGCACCTGGACCGTGAAAGTGGGTTTTCAAAAATGCTCCAATTTTCCTCAGCAGCAAAATACTATTTCTTTGTATTTACACATCCTTGCCACCCTAAAGGACTATATGATCTACAGGAGCCGTTTCTTTCGTAAATTCTGGATCTCCTTTATTCAAGATTCTCAAAACTACCTGAAGCTTCTTTGAGTCTACCATGTCAACGAAATCTTCCTTAAGTAAACATAAACTTTCAGGTACAGTCTACACCATCATCACGAGAGTTAACGCAATCTTCTTTAAGTAAGCTTAAACCAGAAACCTGTTGATATAAATAATTTATATCAAGTTTATAGTCCTACGCTGGTGTAGCTGTAAGTCTTCTGATTTATAACGGTAAAATCACAAGTTCAATTCCTCATGGTGGACTCAGAAGATAGGCCTATGTGGCTTTGTTATAAGAATATACACACACACGTACCCATATATATATAGATGAATCTAAAGATACAGTTATATATAGATGTATATAAAGATAGAGATACATATAAAGGTATGTATAAAATACAAATATATATAGATGTATATATAAGGCAGAAATACACTGCTGGCCAAAATCTTATGGCCAATGAACATAACTAAAAAATATGCATTTTGCGTTGTTAGACTCAACAATTTATTTGTGTAGAGCTTCGAAAGATGAAAATAAGAAAAGGGAAAATAAAAAAACTTTTTTAGCATTTAATAGGGAAAATATGAACACTATGAAATTAGCCTACGTACTAGCTGGTCAAATGTTTAAGACCAAACCAAAAAGAAGTATTAAAAAGGGTAAAAAGTGCCCAACAAGAGGTCTCAGTAGTGAGTACCACGGCTGTTATTGCGAATAACTTAAAACATTCGCTTTGGCATGGTCGGTATAAGCGTTTGCAGAAGGCTGGCTGGAATTTTATTACAAGCAGTGAAGCAGTGACTTTACGAAGATCATGCACTGTTTGTAATTGATGTCCATTTCTATAGATTCCCTTGCCATCCACCCCCAAACATTTTCAATGTGGATCAGTTCAGGCGAACACGCTGGATGGTCCAAAAGAATCACGTTATTCACCATGAAAAAGTCTCTTGTCCTGCGGGCATTGTGGATTGCAGCGTTGTCCTGCTGAAAGATCCAGTCATTTCCACACAAGCGAGGGCTTCAGTCAATAAGAATGTTCTCTCCAACATGCCAATGTAGCTATCTGCTGTTCGACTCCTCTGTATGACCTAAAGCTCTATTGTTCCATGGAAGGAGAAAGCATCCCAGATAATGATGGAACCTCCTCCACTGTGTCGTGTAGAAAATGTCTCCGATAGGATATCCTTATCGTGCTAGTAATGTTGGAAGCCATCTGGACCATCCAGGTTACATTTTTTCTCATCAGAGAAAAAAAACGTCTTCCACTTTCCTACGTCCCATGTTTAGTGATTCTCTGCAAAGTTTAATCGAGCTGTTTCGTGCTGTGAAAGGTTGGCGTGGCCTTTGAAGACGTTTACGGTTTTATTGTTCTTGAGCTGCATTCTGCATCCGTAAGGGCCTTAATATAGTTCAACGATCGGCTGGTGGTTTGCCGGACAACCCGTCGAATCCTCCTGCTCAACGCCGGCGAAATTTTCTTGAACCAATTACTTGAACTTCTCGTTCCGTATCCTTGATGGTCTTTCAAAACATTTGCAACAGCAGTTTTACTACGCTCAATCTTACCAACGATGGAACGTTGAGAGAGACTTTGCTTTTGCAGCTCGACAATTCTGCCACGTTCAAACTCTGTCAACTTTTTGTCTTTGCCATATTTTTATCCAATGTAACACAGGAGATGTCAGTGGAAGATGTTGACAACGATAATGCTTGAACATAAATGACGAAATTTTGTTTTGTGTTTAACGACTAACGCTTTGTTTCAGTATGGTCTTAAACTTTTGACCAGCTAGTATTTTGGCTAATGTTCGCCCGAATTGAACCAATTAAAAATATTTGGGGGTCGATGTAAAGGGAAGTCTATAGAAATGGACGTCAATTCGAAACAGTGCTTGATCGTCATGAAGCCATCTTCACCACTTGGAATAACATTCCAGCCAGCCTTCTGCAAACGCTTATATCGACCATGCCAAAGCAAATGTTTGCAGTTATTCGCAACGACGGCCGTGCAATTTAGAACTCAGTCCTCTTGTTGGGCATTTCCGAACGTGTTTAGGACTTTTTTTTGGTATGGTCTTAAACTTTTGACCAGCTAGTATTTAGGAAAATTTCATAGTGTTCACATTTTCCCTATTAAATGCTAAAAAAGGTTTTTATTTTTATTTTCCCTTTTCTTATTTTCATCTTTCGAAGCTCTACTGAAATACGTGGTTGAGTTTAAGAACGCAAAATGCATATTTTGTCTTCATGTTCATTGGCCTTAAGATTTTGGCAAACAGTGTATATATAGATGTATATAAAGATATATATATATAGATGTATATAAAGATACAGATATGTATAGACATATACAAAGATAGATAGATATATACATGTAGATGTATATAAAGATACACGTGTATATAGATTATATTAAGGTAGAGATCTATAGAAATGTATACAAAGATACAGACATATAGGTGTATTTAAAGATAGATATATATGTAGACAGATATATATAGATGTATATAAAGATATATATATATATATGTGTGTAAAGATACGGATATATATAGATGTATGTAAAGATACGGATATATGTAGATGTTTATAAAGACATATATATGTGTATACATATATAAAGATACAGATTCATATAGATGCATATAAAGATACAGGTTTCATAGATGTATATAAAGATACAATATATACAGATTATATAAAGATAGAGATATATAGAGATGTATGTAAAGAAATATATATATATATGTATGTAAAGACACAGATATATATATAGATGTATATAAAGACACGGATATATACAGATGCAAATACAGACACAGATATATATAGATGTATAAATGATACGGATATATATAGGTACATATATATACACATACACATGAATGTATATAAAGATACAGATATATGTAGATGTATGTATAGATACAGATATATGTAGATGTATGTATAGATACAGATATATATGAATTTCAAAAAGCACCTCGGATAGTGTTTATAGCAGAAGTACAGTGATGTACGATAAATGAAAATAAAATGTTACTATTTTCGATATAATAACTAGTATAACCAATATTATCAAAGCTGTCACTGGAATCTCAGAGGATTTAGTTTCATATCGGTTGTTTATGTTGCCTATTTATACCTATGGGTCCAACTCAACATATTTTTGTGCAAAAATGCTATTACTATTATTACATGAAACAAAAACGTTTAAATTCGTTACCATAAGTCTTTAAATATATTAAAGTAAGGTGTCTCCTACTGAACGTTACCATGGATAGATTTTGTGACATTTTTTTTTGCTCTCTGTTGTGTTTTGTTTTTGAACACAAGAACATCAAAAGTCAATGAAATTTAACTTCAACCTATAATAACTGTATTTCCTTCTGTTTGAACGCGGAGATAACACATATTTTAACTGTGTTTTTGTTTTGGTCTACATGTATGCACAACTGTATCGTGTTGTTAATATTTACTAATTTTAAGCTGATTTAAAAGTGTTTATAAAGAACAATATAACACTAAACAAAAATCACGTCACATAAAACATGTTCGCCCTTTCAGCCGTCGGGGCGTAATAATTGACGGTCAATCCCACTATTCGTTGGTAAAAGAGTAGCCCAAGAGTTGGCGGTAGATGGCGATGACTAGATGCCTTGTCTCTAGTCTTACACTGCTTGTACAGATAGCCCTTTTGTAACTATGTGCGAAATTTGAAAACAAACAGACAAACAAATAAATTTTTACATTTCATGATGTTTCTTTACAGATGTGAACTCCAACTGATATTCTTAATTTTAACTTTTTTAAATGTTGAATATCTTTAATTAAAATAGCTCTATTTACTTTTAACGCTCTACTTTTAACCGAAAATGTGGTGAACAACTTTCTATAACTTCTATAATTAGTGGTCGTTAACTTATGATGGAGGATACACTTACCACCTGTGATTCGTTTCATGAGTTTACATTACACTGTGATATATGTTTTTAGAGGGGTTTTTAAAGGAATTGTCCATCGGTAATTTAGTAATAGCAAAATAATCAATGTGACAAACGTAACTGGCTTTCTGAAAACTGACTATTCAGTGATGAAGAGAAAACCCACTTGTAGAGAAAAATATATATGTAAAAACGAATGGTTTGGATTGAGAAAATTTTTATGTAGAGGAGCAAACAACGTTTCGACCTTCTTTGGTCATCGTCAGATTCGCAAAGAAAGAAAGAGGTAACTGACCTCATATTTCAAGGGGAAGTGGAACTGAGTGTAGGAATGTAAAGGACGTGTTTAGATGTTTGATTATATTTATTTATATAAGAATAAAGGTGTTCCTTTGTATTGGTTTATTTTGGGATTGAGTTGTTGTATAAGCAAGGCTTCCTTAATTTTGCGTTTGTTTATGTTTGTTTCTTTATTTAGTATATGGGTGTTTTCTATGGTCTATATATATTAACAAAAGTATAATAAGTTATCTTTATATAGTTAAAATTTTATGAAAATCAGCCAAGGTAGAAATATATAAATTGAGCAACATTTCTTGAGAAATACGAATCAAGTTCATGATTATAAATGGTAACATTGTTACTCATGTTTATAAAGTTCACGTTATGCTTATGACTTTAAATAGTAATCGTGTTAGTGTGTGTGTGTGTTTTTATAGCAAAGCCAAATCGGGCTATCTGCTGAGCCCACCGAGGGGAATCGAATCCCTGATTTTAGCGTTGTAAATCCGTAGACTTACCGCTGTACTAGCGAGGGGTAATTGTGTTAGTAATGCTTGTGATTTCAAGTGTAATCGTGTTAGTTCGACGAACCGAACAATTTTAAATTCAGATAACGTTTTACAATACTTAGATATATTATATTTTTATCCTTTTAAAGAAACTTTTGGGATTTCAACTTTATTCATAACGATGCTTTAAAATAGTTGATATCATTTTTATACGCAGACTTACGTTTCTCTTCTACAGATAAAATATAAAATTTCTTTGTTTCAAAAGAGTAATAAAGACAAAACCGTACATTATCATTGCCAGTTTACTTCTAGCGGATTTTTTCTTTTAGCCACATGGAATCTGTCTGTATCAGGTACACAGCTTGATTGCTTTGACTTCTCGAAACTATCATGATGAAGGTTTACAGTAATGTTCGATTTCAGTTGGCTTTGATCAACACAACCAGTCTTATATTAGTTCCTAGAGATACATTGTCAAAAACGATAAATTCAAATAATCGGTCTTTGAAATATTTTTCACTTTAAAGTCAAATTGTCATTATAATTTATTCTTTCAATTTTCAAAGTGATTAAATAATACAAACATAATGGGTCAAAATGGCCCTTTGGACTAATTTAAATTTTCGTCATTTAGAATATTTTTATTCAAAAATGTTGATTGTGCTTCGTGATTAAACATATAATAGTTTATTTTTAACTGTTTGTATGGTTTCTTTCTAGATACTTCGGGTCATTTGATACCAGGTATGCGAATTGAACATTTCACTATACGAAAGTAGTATATAATAAGACAGTTTCAGGTAAAGCTGAATATCTTTTCTGAAATTATATTTGTCTAGGTTATTAAATTAAAGCTATTCCCTCATATCACTATTACTTCTCTCCCTCACTGATGATCATAATTAAACAGTCCACAACAAAACATAATTGGGAACAAACGTCCTTCGACATCATATATTATTGCTATAATTTTAAGAGTAGTTCGCTATTAGCGTCTTCTACCCTAGCAACGTAGGAGATGTGAAACAATACCACCTGACGGTAGCTCCAATAACAAAGTAAAATGTTTACTAAATACGGTGTAATAACGTTTAGAGACACGTATTAACGTGGGTCACTTGAAAAACTTGTCCAATGTGTAGATGGTAGGATGCAGTTACTCAAAAACTTTTTCTTTTAATTTCGTTTAAAATATTTTATTGAACATTTTTCTTGAAACAAAACCACATTGGACTAATTTTTGTGTCCAACACATGGATTCAAGATGCAGATCTGAGCGAATTAAATCCATAAATGTATTTTGTCAATAAACTGTTTATTGTAAGATAAGGAATTTAATAAAAGTTTTTTCCGTGACTAGATATAGAATGAGACCAATGTTCCATTGATGTTTTAACTTGACTGATCTTAGGAGACTGTGAATTTGAGATTCTATGGCTAACATTTTGTAACAACAACAAAATAGTGTATCTTGTAAATAGGTAAATTATTACGTTGATATTCCTATGTTGAAAACCAAGATGTACTTTTCTAAATAACACTGTAAATGCGTAGGTTTTAAATCAATTCAACGTGACGTAAAATAACATAAGATTGGTTTGGTTTTGTTTGTCTGGAATCTCACGCAAAGCTTCTCGAAGGCTATCTGCGCTAGCCGTCCCTATTGTAGCAGTGTAAGATTAGAGGGGAGGCAGCTAGTTTTCACCACCCACCGCCAACTCTTGGGCTACTCTTTCACCAACGAATAGTAGGGTTGATCATAACATTATAACTCCCCACGGCTGAAAGGCGAGCATGTTTGGTGTGACGGTGATTCGAACCCGCATCCCTTTGGTTACGATTCGAGTGCCAGAACAACCTGGCCAAGCTGGGCCATAACATGAGAACAAAATATATATGTACGCGAAAAAATCCTCCGACAAACATAATTCATAATGTAATAGATTACTCTTTAGCAAAATTAATTCAGAACAGCTGAGATAGATAATTTTTAAGTATAAAGAAGCAAATATTACAAAGTGTAGAAAACTTTAAATAAGAATCGTTTCTTTTAAATTACTTAAAATATCAAAAATGAACCACTACACACACACATTTAGTATTTTTAAATACTATAGTAGTTGGTTCACATTAATCTGACTGACTCTCTGAAAGACACACAAATAAATGTTAGAAATATTGTGTATTAGGACTCACTAACTTAAGACTCACTATTTTATAGTTACTAAGTCAACATTTATCTCTTTCTTTATCAAGTAAATATATCTAATATAAAAAATAAGTTTAAAAATTAATCAACAGTATGATTAGGAAATGGATGATTTAATTATTGTCGAAACATAGCAGGTATAAGTATATTTTCATCTTAGCGTTCACTACTTTCTCTTAGCCAGTAACATTATAGAAGTCGAACTTCTGTTATCATATTGAAATGTGTCACTTTGTATTCAATAGCAAAATCAAAGGTTATTAAAATAATACAGTTTTTCAACAAACCAGAATATGAATAAATATTTGTATATTTTTGAAAAATTGTGATATACTTTCAAAATTATTTGCCTTTTATGAAATGTTATTGTTTTTGTATAGTAAAACATACACTTAACGTTTCTATAAAAACAGTCATCCCATGTGTCAGAGATAATTTTCCGTGTTTACAACGTTAAATTCTGGACATAAATTTCCTGTGTAAAAATAACGCATATTCCATTAGACAGGTTTGCTCTAATGATAAAAACAACAACCCGTATTTAAAAAAAAACTTTATTCTGGATTAGACGATTTTTTAAATTTATATTTTGTGAAAAATGATTTTAGTTAAAAGGTAATTTACTTGTCTAATCAAGATGATGCACCACTGATCTGATGTTCGATTTACTTCAGTATCTTCTTACTTTTATTGCAAAGCCACTAAAGTATTGTACGACTTGAATGTTTTGTTTTAATAATATTTGAAAGTTTATTTCTTTAGTTTTGTTTGTTAATTTTCAATAATGATCTGTCGATAAATTGTATTCAACATATCATAAAAAAGTAGCAATTACATAACTGTTTCAGGTCAGAATATGTTCCTTAAACTGAAAAACGTGACAGAACCAGAAACATGTTCTTTCATGAGACCTCTGGTAAATGCTACATTATGAGTAGAGAATCTTTTTCTGTTGAGTCTTCAACAAAGTATCTTCCTACCAACAGAATCCAGTTATTTTACGGCTGTAATAACTTGAGAGAATTACAGAAGGACGAGTTTTTCCAAACTGAATCACAAATTGAAAACGTTGAAGTTAAGCCGATAAATTTCGAGTTATTATTCTCCGGAACACCGTTAGATACATGGTATCAGAGTGAACTGTTTAACGTAACCATTCATAAAACAGCTTTTCTGTCAGATGGTTTAAAATATACACTGCTGAAAGTGTATGGTGTTGTAGCCATCGTTTCTGAGTGTATAATAAAAAAACCACTTCCCAACTTGTCTGCTTACGCTGGTTTTCATTCGTTATTAACTTTAAACAATGCTATAATTAAAGCACAGAAAGAAAGTCCATTCCTCGTTGAATGTGTGCAACGATTTATTACAGAATACAGACCAAAAATCTGGGGATATATGGGCCCTGCTTTAGGGACCAGGGTTTTTCGAGAAGCATGTAAAAGAGAAAACAAATACTATGCTCCAGGAAATTCCAGCTTTTTATCCTATTCATTTTTTTCAGCGTCAACTGTTTTTTGATCCCAATGTTTCCAAGTCCTTAATAGAAGTCTGTAACGATAGCTATATGGTTCAAATCTAAAACAGTCAAGTTCGAAGAAAACAGTTTAAACCTGGAGATAAAAGCCCAATGAATCATTTGTACAAGTAGAATTGTCCAATAACTTATTCTTATATTGTGAAACAAGGTGTAGGAGAATGAATCTCAAAGTACAGTTTGGGTTTAAAGTCCAATTTTCAGCAGGTGTTTGTTCGATTTTATTTCTTGTTACTATTTAAAAAACCTTAAAAAAACTATTTAAAAAATCTAAGAAAAATGATAACTCAGTTAATAAACCCACAGAACTTTAACGTACAAATTTTAAAGCGTAGTTAATATTTTTATTGGTTTTCATTTAGGAAATTAAATTAAAAAAAGCTTATACTATCTTTTATTTTATAATTTTTTTGCATTTTTCATGTCGTTTTTCTTTCGGTTATTCACTTTCAATATTCAAGATATTTTAATAATTATGTATGCGAAGTTCATTTTTTAGTGGTAATGTTGTATTTATTTTAAGAAATCCAAATGTATTAAAAATATTATGTTAGAGGAATATTCCACTCCCAAACAGGTTATTTTATTGGAAGCCTTTATTATAAGAATGCTGAATGAAAATGGAGTTGTTAATACAAAAAAGTCTACATTAAGATAACAGTTTTCGTATTTTAGTTTTTAAGATGAGTTTATTTTGTCAGATATTTGTCCGATTTTACAAACTGAATCAGTCGCATACTTGAAATAAACAAAATGTGTGTTTATAAAAATGCTTTTAAGTTAATGAAACTGATTCAGTATTTTACATCGTTTTTACAATTTAGAAAAACAATTATGAATTAAGAAGCTTGAAATATTTTTGTTAATCACTTGATAACAATTAAAATACAGCAAAGTTCAAAACTTACATGTGGTGTTATTTGTTTGTTTTTGAATTTTCGTAAAAAGATAAGCGAATGTTTATCGATGAATTGCCGTCCATAAGTATGAAGTAAGAAGTTATAAGGAAAGCACATAGTTAATTGAACACGCCACCATCTCTTGTGTCACTTTTGTTGAAGTGCGAAAGATATGAAAAATAGGAAACAGGAAACACACGGTTTGAAAAGTACAGGGTGCTTTGTTTGTACTGTAATAGAACTTGAGATGTTAGAAAAGATGAAAATTGAATAAACGCGGTTTTTGATGTTGAGACTGGGTCACTATTTTTGTGAATATCTTTAACTATCACAGCAAAACGTTTGAATTTCTTGTTCTACTTTCCACTTCTTGTTCACTACATTATAACTAAAAAACAAAAACTTATTTGTTTTGGAATTTTGGACAAAGCTGCTCGAGGGCTATTTGTGCTAGCTGTCCCTAATTTAGCAGTGTACGACTAGAAGGAAGGCCTTAACACGCTTAGCCATGCTGGGCCCCGAAAAGAATAGCGTTAATCAAACATAATTTAGTTTCAAAGGACGTATTCACTGTTATAAGATGTATTATTTGAAAAAAACCTAAAAATTCTCTCATAGATCTAGGGTCAAGGGGTAAATATAACATCTCTTACACAAACATTATGACTCTTTCAAAGTGACACTGCATAATAGACAACCAATATACATCACAATTGTAATATCATTGGGTATAAAAGTTGGTTATAAATACAACCTTCCTGTATCCATTGAAACACTGCATTAAAAATAAACAAGAAAAACTTTTCAAAACAGGAAATAAATTTATGAGTGGGTAATATCAATTTTCCATAAACAATGGAAACAACACAGTGTGGATGAGATTTGCATCATATCTACGTTGTGTTACGTAATTCTTTTCGAGTGAAACGTTATGTAACTAGTTTGAGTACAGTACTAGGCTTTTGTGATATTGTTGACGTCATCTTACTGGAAGCTTCTTATGTTTTAACTTGTGGATACGAGAGGGCTAAATATTTCTAGATTTTTCTGTTCCATGTTAAAAATACGAGTAGATACAGAGAGCTATGTTAGTGTTAGGGAAGTTATATTGATATTTTCCTCAGTTCAGCCATAAAGTGTCTTCAGCGGTAACCATTTAATGTGTAATAATCGCAGATTGTATTGTAATAACATAGCATAGAAGAATAATTATTCTTGTCATTTAGGTTCTAAAGTAACTAAACTAGCCTGTGTGGATCATTCATAAAGAAAAGAGAATTACTTACAGTTTTACAGTTAACTACGATAACCTGACATTTATATTATTTTGTCATTTAACATTCTACAACACTGTGCATCTATGTTATTAGGAAAGGATGATACAAATATCATCCATACTTTCTTGTTTGCATTGTTCTTGATGGAATTAGATATTAGCCATCCTCAGATTTACTTCCTTTCTTCAAAAATGTGTGACTTTGCTTGAAGAAATTTATTCTCATACAATTTATGTACGTGAGACAAACAATAGTGTACATTGTTAATATCGAGTCAGGACACCAACCATCTTGTCAGTAGGTGTGGATTTACTTTGGTGGAGACGAAAGAAAATTAAATTTATATCTATATGTACCATCTCTCTATAACTTGTACGTTAAAAATTCATTGTGAAAAGCAATCGAAGTACAACAAGTGCAGCAAAAAAGTACTGCAAGGTCAATATGAGAACAGTAATTTATTTTTTACGTGTTGCTGAGATGTGTTAAAAGGAAACTGATAATTATATTAAGATCCAATAAAGATATTAATGAGAAGTTTATTCGTAATTTACATTCACAACACTTTCATGTAAGGTACACTTAATATATTTGTACTTTATTGTAAACCAAACGGCCAAATCTTTATTATAAGAAACAATGAAACAACAAATTTTATGTCACTTTTCAAGAAAGTTTTATTGATCATAACAAGTAATTTTTTGTCTTAAGATCTTTAATTGTGGAACAATTTTAGAACTTCTTCAGTGGAAACATTAACGCCTAGTGGATGTTACAAGTACTAGAAATTCCATTTCGTTTCTAATTTTCTCGTGCGTAAGATTCTTCTGACATTCCTATTATTCGTCGCAAATACAAACACAAAGTTACAGCTCCGTACTAATTGGCTGATTCAATATTCAGTTAAAAATATCATCTAGTCTCGCAATCTTACATCATTCAAATCGTTTCTTATCCTTTCAAAAAAATCATTGTTATTAAGCCACACTCTTGTTGTTACACGTTAAAAGCTTCCTCTACCCAAAAACAATTCGTCTAAATTAAATCACATACACTAAAAAAGTAAGATCACTCATAATGTCCAGTTATAGTCTTCAGTTTTTGTGCTTCTAAATAAAACTAAATTATTCTATTTTTGTGAGAAGTATTTGTTGGTGAGCACAATAATCATTGTAACAAAATATTGATCCATCTACTGTTTTCTAAAGCTTGTTTTGGTATAGTTTATAATACGTGCCATAGAAACTATTCGAGTGTTGGACGTCTTGGAAGTTAAGGTGCTTGACTAACAATATGTTGATTGTGACATTGAATTTCTTTGTCGAACAAGACCTTCTCTTTAGCCTTGTAGTCGTTGTAATGATACAGTCAATTCTATTTTATCTTGGTAAAGAGTGATTGAGATTTGGTGGTGGGTGATATCAACTCTCCGGCTTCTCTCTATTCTTTCACTTTTATATTAGAGTCGTCTAGCGCAAACAGTCCTCGAGTAGCTTCAAGCGAAAATTCAATAATAAAAAGTAAAAAAAAAGTTCTCGCACAGGTGTTCTTTATACAGAGACGAACAGTTGTAAACAGACCATAAATAATTCCGTCTGATGTAACTTAATACCATATGTAACTCAGAACGTGAAACATACGTCGATTTGCTATAAATATAGTCATATTTTTTGTGTGCTTTATTTCAGTGTTTGCCAACACAAGAAAATTACCAATGTCTTCAAGTAAAGTCCAGCTTTAATGTTTCCTCTGAATAGTTATGAAGTAGAAATTGTTGTGTTTATTGTTAAACAAAACTCTATTTGAAATTATCTATTTGATAGATATTTTAATATAGCTCTCACTATAAAAAATCATATAAGAAAGAAATGGCACCTTAAAATTCAACTGTGCGTGCTTGTGATTCAGGCTGAATGTGGGCACGAGGTTCTGGCCTGACTTGTTAATTTCGTGTTTTATCAAGATAACTTGGTAGTTCACTCCAGATTATCTATCCAACAACTAACTAGCTTGGATAAGCACATGATTATTGATTATCTCAATAACTAACTAGGTTTAGCAACTGCTGGTTAACTATCCTTACAATTAATTAAATTTGTCTATCGTCTGATGGTTGTCTCTCCTACAAATTAACTAAATTTATTTAGTGCCTAATGGTTAACTATCTCACAAACTAATTAACTTGGTTTAGTGCCTGTTGGTTAACTATCACACAAACTAACTAACATGGTTAAGCGTTTGCTAGTTAACTATCTGAACAATTAATTAAATTGGGTGATACATTCTAGAGTACAGAATATTTAGTCTGCTGCCTCCATCTAAGAGTTGATACATCCTGGAGTACTGACTGTTTAGTCTGCTGCCTCCATCTGTGAGTTTATACATCTTGGAGTACTCACTGTTTAGTCTGCTGCCTCCATCTAAGAGTTGATACATCCTGGAGTACTGACTGTTTAGTCTGCTGCCTCCATCTGTGAGTTTATACATCTTGGAGTACTCACTGTTTAGTCTGCTGCCTCCGTCTGAGAGTTGATACATCCTGGAGTAATGACTATTTAGTCTCTGCCTCCATGATTGGAGTTATAACATCCTGATATACACTACTACTCAAGGATGTTATAACATGGGTATTAACAATTTTACCAAAATAAAGAAGAGAACAACTTTTCGACCTTCTATGGTAATCTTCTGGTTTACAAAGAGAGAGTTTGCAAGTGATCATTAATGGGCACATGTCTCCGGGACGAGAGTGTAAACAGGTACGGAATTATAGAGGGCGTTTCAATTAGATGTGAAGTTGTAAATTAGTAATTTTGCAGTGGTATTCCTTTATATTTGTTTAACTTTGGTTTTAGTTGTTGTATAAGTAGGGCTTTTTGGCTTCCAGGTGTATTTTGTTATTATGCTGGATTTATTTGATTTGCAGTGTTCAAAAAGTGTGAGGGTGTTTTTTTTTTTGTGTTCTCTGAATTTAATGTCCATTTTCTACTTGTATCTCCAGTGTAGAATTCGTGACAGTTGTTGCATTATATTTTATAAATAATGTTGGTGTTGTGTTTGTCAGAGTAGTTTAACATGGTATGGGCTTTAGTTTTGTACCGGTTTTTTAAAAATATATTTGGTATTTACTGGAATGTTGTGATTTAAGTTTCTTTTTTTCCAAACGTTGGTTAGTTTTTTGGTGATGTAAGGAATAAACGGTATGACGCAGATTGAATCATAGGCGATTTACTCAGCTTTACACCTATCACAATACTGGTACAGATATATTGACACACAATTGGTGGATTCATATCTACAGAACATATGCTTGGTTTACTCAACCACGTTAACTTGATACACCCTAACATCAAGGTAACCTGTTAGCAGGAAGAAACTAACCAAATAGCATTTCTTAACCTCGATATCACAAGAACCGATACAAAATTCAAAAGAGAAGTCCACAGAAAAATCACCCGTACTGAATTATACATTCCCTGGGACTCAGCACAGAAACTTAACAGATTAAGAAACCAAAACAACACAGCCACAAAACAATGTTCACCCGTAAAATTAACGATGAAATCAATAAAATAAAATAACACTTCATTAAATCAACACCAAGAACCATTTAAAAAATTATACAAACACACCTGGATCAACAACAATAAACCTCAAGACACAACAAACTACAAAACCTTACACTGCTTCGTTCCTGAAGATGACACAAGAAAGTCGAAACGTTTTCTCTGTTTTATTTTGGTAAAAGTGTTAATATCCATACCAGTCCTCTTAAGATATATTTGTACTTTGACTGTGTTTCTTGTCATCACATATTTTAGAGTTCTGAATATTTAGTTTGCTGCCTCCATGGCGATTCACAACATATCAATAATTTATACTTAAATTAATTTATACAATTATCATACTCAACTATTTTGATTAAAATTTTCTCTTCCAAAACTACCTTTTCTTTTTGAGCTCAAACTTTGGTGATGACAATGTTTTACTATGGCTGTGACAACCCATCCCCAAATACCAATTTTAAAACTGCTTTCCACTTAGTACTGACAAAAGGTCGCAATTAGATTGTTACTCGAAAGTATATTACCAGTTAAACGTTGTTTCAAACTAAGTTGTTTTATACGAATTTTTGTTTTTTTTATCTTTTTTAAAAAGTTTGGTAAGCTTTGTCTATGTCATCTTTTCTGTTTTAGAAAGCAGTTTTAAGAAGTTACGGCTGACCGCAAACTACTGTAAGGTTCTGCCATCTTCATAAATTCGAGTGACAACAACGCTCTTCAGTATTGGAAGACATTTAATTTATATAACACGACAAACACATTGGCTGAATGATCATCATACAAAGAAAACATCAGAATATTAACAAAACTTCAGTAATTAATGAAAGTAAGAGTTTGATAACAAACTGTTGATGTCCCTTTGTTTTTCATTTAAATTTCTCCCAGTGGTTCACTGACAACCTTCAATGCTTATAACGTTAATAGTCAGTGTTCAACGCAGACTGTGGATACAGCAAATATAGTCCGTTGTGTTGCTTCGTTCTTAAACACAAGCAGAAATTAAAAAGGTTATTAGATAACATTTAACCTCTCACAAAACTTGCAACTTTAAATAGTTTGCTTTCTAAAAATAACTGCTCGATATGGCCAGGTGGTTAGGACGGTAGATTCGCAATGTGAGTATCGCGCGATCAAATCCCTGTTACATCAAATATTCCCGTTTTTTCAGGCCTGGAGACGTTGTAGTGTGACGGGTAATCCTACTATTCATTGGTAAAAGAGTATCCAAAAAGTTGCCGGTAGGTGGTTTGTTGATTTTGTTTTTTTAATTTTGTGCAAAGCTACTCAGGGCTATCTGAGCTAGTCGTCCCTAATTTAGCAGCGTGAGACAAGAGGGAAGGCAACTAGTCGTCACCACCCACCTCCAATTCTTGGGTTACTCTTTTAAGAAAGAATAATGGGATTGACCGTTACATTATAATGCCCCCACGATTGAAAGGGCGAACATATTTAATGTGACGGGAATTCGAACCCTCGACCCTCAGTTAACGAGTCGAATACCTTAACCCACCTCGCCATGCTGACATTTTCAGAAACACGACAAGTTATCACAAAGTTGTAAGTTTGACTGTCTGTATAAACTGTTAGTTACCGTATTTTGCTATGTATAAGACGTTTTTTTTTTCCAAAACCCTCTGTGTGCCTTATACCTAAGGTCAAATATTTTATGCCTCTAGTGCTATTGAAATATTCTGAAAATAATAAAAGATTATGTTGATGTTGAAAAAAATTAAATAATAACTGTGAAAAACATTAATTCTCTGAAGAGAGCCTTAAAAATAGGGGTTCATCTTATATAACGAAAAATACGATACTTTCTTTCAACAATGAAGTACCTTTGTTAAACCTAAAAAAAATAATATTGATTTTTGTGATTAGTATCAAAATGATCAACTTCCAGATTGTCATGATTAAATTTATGATGTTTTGTGTTGTGTAATTGCTATAGTAATTACTGAACGATAGACAATTTATAAATAAGATGGTAAATATAAACAGTATATTAGTTATAGAACCGAAAAGTATGAATAAACTTAAATTTATATAATTGGATATTTTAAACAATCGATCCCAGTGACACAGCAGTATGTCTGAGGGCTTTTAACGCTACAAACGGTTTTCGATACCCGTCGTAGATAAAGCACAGATATTCCTTTGTCTGGTTTTTCGCTTAATTTAAAAACAACAGCTACTTTTAAATAATCAAAGAATTATTTATTTTTAGAAAAAAACAGTTAAATTTAAATGTTCAAGAGAAATAATTACCATTTCTAGTCACTCTCTTAGAATAAATTAGCAAAAGTTTCAGAATATAATGAATTTATTTCACACCACATTCAAGCCAACACCTTTCTCTCGCTCTATGTTACTGTGCATATACAAAAACTCCTGTTTTCATGTAATAACGCAGTGTTTCCTCAGTTTTTGTAATTTCGCATTCCAACTGTTTGTTTATTATTAAAACCATTCAGATAGATATCAAGTTTATATATGACATTTAAACCCAAGTTAGTTATAGTTAAGTCATAACTGCTAAGTTTATATGTTGCTGTCTCTAATTTTGAAGTACAGACCAAAAAAAGGATAGCAAAGAAAGCATCCTATCTTCATAGACGCTAACGGATTGATTGTCACTTTTTTCTCTGTTTCTTTCAAACAGAATATTATATGTGTGGAAATAGGATTTTTGTGCTTGTGGTAGTCAAAGCACAAAAGGCTAATTGCGTAGCTTTGTGCTTAATTCCAATTAAACAAAAAAAACTTATCCAGGTAACCGAGAAACCCATCCTGATTCCACTGGCGAACAGAAATATAATTTTGCTTTTTTTTTTTACCTGTCCCCTATGACAATATTAATATTTTAATATATAGTCCTCAAGATATAAATTGAAAAAAATTGACTTCTTTGAATTCATCTTATAGAAAGAACTCTAATTTTATGGGTATTAATATCGAATTATATTTACCTAAATCCAGCATCGTAACTGACAAAATGTGGCATTTGTCTTGGAAATCGGTTTTAGTTCATCTTTAATCCAGTGTTATAAACTTGTTTTTTTAAACTCTTGCAATTTAATACTTGTAATGGTTACTCCAATAATCAAAACAAGTGTACGTTATTTCTTTTGTAGTTAAAATTAATTACAGTAGACGATTAACCATATTAGTTGGTTGGTGGGACAGTTAACCAGCAGACGCTAAATCAAGTTAATTAGTTAACAAGCACACCATACTCCAGAATGTAACAACTCTTAGATAGAGGTAGCAGACTAAACAGCCAGAACTTCAGGATGTGTTAACTCTCAGATCAAGGCAGCAGACTAAATAGCCAGTACTCTAGGATGTAGCAACCAATTTGATTAATTGTTAAGATAGTTAACAAGCAAACGTTTAACCATGCTAGTAAGGTGGTGGGATAGTTAACCAGCAGGTGCTAAACCAAGTTAATTAGTTGGTGGGATAGTTAACCAGCAGACGCTAAACCAAGTTAATTAGTTGGTGGGATAGTTAACCAGCAAGCACTAAACCAATTTAGTTAATTTGTAAGATAGTTAACCATCAGACGCTAAACCAGTTTAATTAATTGTTAAGATATTTAACCAGAAGGTGCTAAAATACTTTAGTTAAATGTTAAAATAGTTAGCCAACAAAAAACATTACTATATTTTGAACAAACTGACGTATGTTTCAAGTTCTGAGTTACACATGGTATTAAGCAAATTTAGACGGAGTTATTTATGGTATTTTTCCAACTGTTCATCTCTATATAAAGAACACCTGTGCGAGCAGGTTTTTTTAAATTTTGCCATTGAATTTATGCTTGAAGCTATTCGAAGACTGTTTGCGCTTGACGACTCTAATATCGAAGTGAAAGAATAGTTGATATAACCCACCACCAAATCTTGGCTACTCTTTGCCAAGATAAAGTAGGATTGACTGTATCACTACAACGACTACAAGGCTAAAGAGGAGGTCTTGTTCGGCAAAGAAATTCAATGTCACAATCAACATATTGTTAGTCAGGCACCTTAACTATCAAAACATCCAACACCTGAAGAGTATCTATAGAACATGTTATAAACTATATCAAAACAAGTTTTTTAAAACAGTGGATGGATTAATATTTTGTTACAATGATTACTGTGCTCACCAACAAATAATTCATACAAAAACAGAATAATTTAGTTTTATTTAGAGCACAAAGACTGAAGACTATAACTAGACATAATGAGTGATGTTATTTTTTTTGGGTAAGTGATTTAATTTAGACGAATTGTTTTACGGTAGACGATGCTTATAACGTGTAACAATAAGTGTGTGGTTTAATAAAAATGATTTTCTTGAAAGAATAAGAAACGATTTGAATGATATAAGAATGCAGAACTAGAAGATTTGTTGAAATGAATATTGAATCAGCCAATTAGTAATGAGCTGTAAATTTGTGTTGGTGTTTGCAACGAATAATAGAAATGCCAGAATAATCGTATATACTTGAAAATTAGAAATTAAATGGAATTTCTAGTATTTGTAACACCCACTAGGTGTCCCAAACATGTGGGCCAAGCATTCTCAGCTGGTTATGGCGCTAGACTCATATGCCACATCAGTGAAGGCCACAGGTTAGTAAAGTACAAAGGGTAAAGTTGTAGGCAGGTCATTTTCTAAAACACTGTAAGAAATGATGGTTTTATGAAAGACTGTTTTTTGTTGTTGTCTATTTAAAGTTACATTGGAATGTCTGTTATGTATACCATGGAAAATTGAATTCCAGATTTTAGTGTTGTAAGCCCGTAAATGGTTCCACTGAAGGACTTGTAAAATTGTTCTACAATAAAAGCTTTTCAGATAAAAAATCTGTAAAATTACTTGTTATGATCAATAAAACTTTCTTGAAAAATGACTTGAAGTTTGTCGTTTCATTGTTTCTTAAAATAAAGATCTGACCGTTTGGTTTAAGAGAAAGTACTAATATATTAAGTGTACCTTACATGAAAGTGTTGTGAATGTAAATTACGAATAAATTTCTGAATACTATATTTATTGGATCTAAATATAGTTAACAGTTTTCTTTTTAATACATCTGAGCAACACGTAATAAATAAATTACTGTTCTCACATTGACCTTGCAGTACTTTTCTATTGCACTTTTACTTTGATTCCTCTTCACAATGAATTTTTAACGTACAAGTTACAGAGAGATAAACATGTAGATATAAATTTAATTTTCTTTCGTCTCCACCAAAGTAAATCCAAACCTTGTGACAAGGTGATTGATGTCCTGAATCGATATTAACAATGTACACCCATGTTTGTGCATTTTTAAAGAGTTAATTGTCTCACGTACACAAATTGTATTAGAATAAATTTTTTCAAGTAAAAACAAACATTTGTGAAGAAAGAAAGTAAATCTAAGATGGACAAAATAGTATAAAAGTCAGGAGCTGTAAGTAATTCGATTTTCTTTATGAAAGACCCACACAGTCTAGTTTAGTTTATTTAGAAATTAAATGACAAGGGTAATTATTCTTCTCTTTTCTGTTATTACAATACAATCTGCGATTATTACTCATTATACAGTCACTGCTATTGACACTTTATGGCTAAATTGAGGAAAATCTCAGTATAACTTCCCTAACACTAACATAGCTCTCTAGATCTGCTCGTATTTCTAACGTGGAACAGTAAAATGTAGAAATATTTAGCCCACTCGTATCCACAATTTAAAACATAAGTATCTTTGAGTAAGATGACGTGAACAATATCACAAAAGACTAGTACTGTACTGAAACTAGGTACATAAAGTTTTACTCAAACAGAATTACGTAACAAATACGTAGATATGATGCAAATCTCATCCCTATTTTCTTGTTTCCATTGTTTATAAAAAATTGATATTATCCACTTATAAATTTATTTCCTCTTTTAAAAACGTTTTTCTCCCTTATTTTTAATACAGTGTTTCAATAGATACAGGAAAATTGTATTTATAACCAACTTTTATACCCAATGATGTTACAATTGTGATATATATGTGTTGCCTATCATGCAGTGTCAGATTAAAAGAGTCATTATGTTTGTGTAAAAGATGCTATATTTACCCTTTGGCCTTAGCTCTGTTAGAAAAAAATTAATGTTTCTTGAAATATTAGTTCTTATAAAAATGCATACTTCCTCTGAAACTGTTCTGTTAGTGAAATTGATTAACTCTGTTGTTTTTGAATTTTAGTTATAAAGTAATAGTTATAAAGTTAAAATGATGTAGAAAGTAGAACAAGAAATTCAAACGTTTTGCTATGATAGTTAAAGATATTCACAAAAATAGTGACCCAGTCTCAACATCAAAAGACAAGTTTATTCAATTTTCATGTTTTCTAACATCTCAGGTTCTATTACCGTATAAACAAAGCACCCTGTAGTTTTCAAACCGTGTGTTTCTTGTTACATATTTTTCATATCTTTCACCCTTAGACAAAAGTGACACAAGAGGTAGTGGCGTGTTCAGTTAACTGTGTGCTTTCCTTATAACTTCTTACTTCATACTAATGGACGGCAATTCATCGATAAACACTCGCGTAATTTTTACCGAAAATTCAGAAACAAACAAATAATACCACATGAAAATTTTGAACTTCGTTGAATTTTAATTGTTATCAAGTGATTAACAAAAATATTTCAAATTACATATTTGATAATTATTTGTATAAATCGTAAAAACGATGTAAAATACTGAATCCGTTTTATTATCTTAAAACATATTTATAAACAAACCTTGATTTATTTCAAGTATACGACTGATTCTGTTCGTAAAATCGGACAAATATCTGATAAAATAAATTAATAATATTAAAAAAGTAAAATTCGAAAACTGTAATTTTATGTTGTCTTTTTTATTTAAATTAACAATTCCGTTTTCATTAAACATTCTAATAATAAAGGTTTCCAATTAAATAACCTGTTTGTGGGTGGAATGTTCCTCCAACATAATATTTTAAATAATTTGGATTTCTTAAAATAAATACTATATTACGACTAAAAGAAGAACTTCGCATACATAATTATTAAAACACCAAGAATATTAAAAGTAAAACCCTGGTCACTAAAGCAGGGCTCATATATCCCACATTTTTGGGCTATATTCTGTAATAAATCGTTGCATGCATTCAACGAGGAATGGACTTTCTTTTTGTGCTTTAATTATAGCATTGTTTATAGTTAATAAAGATTGAAAACAGGCGTAAGCAGACAAGATGGGAAGTGGTTTTCTTATTACACAGTCAGAATCGATGTCCACACCACCATACGTTTTGAGCAGTGCATATTTTAAACCACTTGATAGAAAAGATGTTTTGTGAATGGTTACGTTAAACAGCTCACTCTGATACTATGCAGCTAACGGTGTTCCGGAGAATAATAACTCAAAGTTCATCGGCTTAACGTTTTCAATTTGTGACACAGCTTGGAAAAAATAAAATAATTTTTCACAAAATATAAATTAAAAGAATCGTCTAATCCAAAATAAAGTTTTTTTTTCAAAGAGGGGTTATTGTTTTTTATCATTAGCGCAAACTTGTTTAATGAAATGTGCTTTATTGTTTACAAAAACGATAACATTTGATAAAAGCCAATTAATTTTGAAAGTATATTACACAGTATATAACACACAATATTTCTAACGTTTATTTGTTTGACCCTCTGAGGCAAGTGAGATTAATGTGAACTAACTACTATAATATTACAAAAATCCTGAATTTTTGTGTATAGTGGTTCATTTTTTGTAATTTAGAAAAAAACTATTCTTATTTAAAGTGTCGACACTTCATAATATTGGTCTATTCTGAATTAAAATGGCCAATGAGTAATCTATTACATTATGAATTATGTTTATGAGAGGATTTTTTCGTGTACATATATTGTGTTGTTGTTATATTAAGGCCCAGAATGCTAGGTAGTTAAGATACTCGACTTGTAATACAAGGGATGCAGGTTCGAATCTGTGTCACACCAAACATGCTCTCTCTTTCAGCCATGGGGGCGTTATAATGTGACGATCAATCCCACTATTCGTTGGTGAAAGAGTAGCCCAAGAGTTGGCGGTGGGTGGTGATGAATAGCTGCTTTCCCTCTAGTCTTACACTGCTACATTATGAACGGCTAGCGCGAAATTCATGACAAACGAAACCAAATCAATCTTATGTTATTGTACGTCACTTTGAATTGATTTAAAACCTACTCATTTGTTGTGTTATTCAGGAAAGTATATCTAGGATTTTAACAAAGGATTATTAATGTAATAATTCACCTGTTTACAAGACACACTTTTTTGTTGTTGCATCAGAATTTTAGCCTTAAACTTCAGGTTCACAGTCCTCTAAGTTTGGTCCAATTTTAACTTTAATGGAACATTAATGTCAGTGTTTACATGTAAGCATGTAAATGGACGAGTGCTTAACATGGTAATGGTTTATATATTTTTTTAATTTTATACATGCACCTATATCACTCACTTCTTCCTAAAAAGTTGAATCGAAACTTAAACAAATAAATAAATAATTAATAAATAAAAGTACGACCATTTAAATGCTACAATTGTATTCAGAATAACAACTCTGTTTACGCGATCCAACCTTGATTAAAACTGTAAGAAGAAATTGATATTGGTAATTTTCATATTCGGGTTTCGATGCGAGTGGTCGCTAGAGCACAGATAAGCCATTAAGTTTCTTCAAACAAACAAAAATTAAAACCTTTCACCTTATAAAGTGAAAACTTATAACTGAACGTTACACTTTGAAATTATAAAGCTCAATTTATGCCACTCTGCCTGAATAATCATAATTTCAGAAGAAAAAAAACAGCACGTTATATTAATTGGTTATTCCTGAAAATAAAACATATTTCTTAATATAAGAATTTAGGTGTATTATGTCTGTTCAATTAGTATTTTATATTCACTTCTCTGCATGTTGCTTCACAAAATATTTGTAGGTGAAATATTCTTCTAACAGTACATTTAAATTTCTTAAAATAAATACTATATCATGACTAAAACAAGAACTTTGCATACATAATTATTAAAATATTTAGAATATTGAAAGTCAAATACCGAAAGGAAAATTACTGGTATGAAACATGCAAAAAAAATTGCATAGTAACAAGAAATAGAATCAAAGAAACATCTCCAGAAAGTTGGACTTTAAATCTATACTGTCGTTCATAAGGAGTTTGAAATTCATTCTCCTACACCTTGCTTCACAATATAAAAATAAGTTTTTGGACAATTTTCCTTGTACAAATGATCCATTGGAGTCTCATCTCCAGGTTTAAATTGTTTTCTTTGAACTTGACTGTTCCAGATATGGACCATATAGCTATCGCTCCAGATTTCTTTTAAGATCTCAGAAACACTGGGATCAAAGAACAGTTGACGCTGAGAAAAATTAATAGGATAAAAAGCGGGAACGGGAAAGAGATGAACTCCATAACACGTGAATCCTGGAGCAAAATATTTGTATTCTTTCCCACAAGTTTCTTGAATAACTCTGGTCAATAAGCCAGGACCGTTATGACACCAAATTGTTGGGCTGTATTCTTTAACAAACCGTTGCATACATTCAACAAGGAATGGACTATCTTTCCGTGCTTTAATTATAGCATTGTTCACAACTGTTAAAGTTTGAAAACCAGCGTAAGCAGGCAAGTTGGGAAGTGGTTTTCTTATTATACAGTCAGAGTCGATGCTAACACCACCATACTTTTTAAGCAAAACAAATTTTAAACCGTCAGATAAAACATTTGCTTTTTTCTTAGTTACGTTCAGTATTCCACTTTCATACCAGCTAGCTAAAGGTGTTCCTGAAAACACATGTGTGAAATTCAGTGATTTAGCTTTAACGTTTTCAATTTGTGATACAATTTGGAAAGGCTTGTCGTCCTTTAGCTGCCTCACGTTCTTACAAGCGTACAAGAACTGGATTCTGTTGGTAGGATGATGTTTTGCTGCAGATTCAATAGAACAAGATTCTCTAGTTGTAAGGTGACATCTACCGGAAGTTTCAAAAAAGAACATATTTTCTGGTTCTGTTAAATTCTTCGTTCTCATGAGCATTGGATGACCTGAAAAAGTTTACATGGGAGTAATAATCCACTGATTTTCAACATAACTACTACTTCTTAAAATGTTGAGTACAGTTTATAAATACGTAAACATTGAAACTTCGTATACAAAACTAGAAAAGCTGAATCACAAATATTATTAATCTGCAGCGATAAGTTACACAATCATTTTGCTGCCTTGCAGAAAATGTAATGAAATTTGAATAGTTTTTATAAACTGATGGGATGGGGGTTAGATTTATTGGTATCTAAGTCAGACAATTAAATTTCAACCTCAAATACAATGATCTAGTTAAATAACCCGACATTAACTTCATAGCACGAACTTAGCGTTTTAAAAATGTATTTGTATGAAGGTTTATTTCATATAGCGAAGCAGGACAATGTCCGCCATTACTATTGTAGTCCACGGTTCGTGTTAGTGCTCAAAAAGCTTGAAAGTAATTTTCCTAGTTTTCACTGAGACAGATTAAAGGTGAATGACGAAGGTGGATTTCCAACTTCTCACCCCACTAAATTAGTACATTACTAATGCAGTTTGATAATCTCATTCAGTATTTTGGACTAGGTCATTATTTTAGCGTGTATCGTATAAAAACTCCCCGTTTCGAAATGTATATTTAATTATTTGTTTTAAAGAAGCAATTAGATTTTTAAAGAAGAGTTACATAATACGCCACCTATCGATTTTAATTCATAGGGAGCTGAACACCGGATTTAAGCATTGTAAAACCACAAAGTTATGGTCTATTTCCCATAGCCTTTTTCAAATAAAGTTAAGTGTTATTTTTATTACACATAAAATAATGTGGAATTGAAACTGTTTAATTATTTTGAAAGTATATTATATATAAATTATACCTCTTCATTTTCTGCTTCCTGTTACTGAAGCGGCTCACCATATAAAGATAATGAAGGCGGTTGACTCATACTATAAGGTCGAAAGTTCGAATTATCGTCACACCAGATATGCTCACCCTTTATTCCAACTATTCATTGGTGTAAGAGCAACCCAAGAGATGGCGCTGGGTGATGATGACTCGTTGCCTTTCTTGTCTTTTGCTGCTCAATTGGGGGATGGCTGGCGCAAATATTTCTCGTATAGCTTTGCGAAAATTCCAAACAGAATTTGAAAAAAAACTTCTGAAAGTGATTCACTGCTATTACAAAGTGTTAAAAACACGTTCTTCTATCATATGTCTCACTGACTTATGGAGATCTCAAATCAATAGTGGAGTCTTTGGAAAGTCACAAAGGTAATGACAATTTTTAAGGTTACAAGCCGTTTTTGGAAACTAAGCAAATTATATGGTGACGAAGCATTTTATTATGAGTTTCACCAAAAATAATAGCTATTTCTATTAGTTCTAATACTTTAATAGTACACCAAAAAGTAAACTTTCTTATTTGAGTGGAAAACAGTGGGTCTCTTTTTAAACCAACATTAACCCACTAATATTCTGAGAAACAAGTCAAAGTAATTTAAGCCAACCTTCACAATGTAAAACACTGTGTGTGTATTTCTAATGATGGCATATTTAGTGTTATCGAAGCAAGTTTGTTTGTTTATTTTGAATTTCGCGCAAAGCTACATGAGAGGTACTCGCGCTGGCTGTCCATAATTTAGAAGTGTAAGATTTGTTTGTTTGTTTGTTTTGGAATTTCGCACAAAGCTATCTGTGCTAGCCGTCCCTAATTTAGCAGTGTAAGACTAGAGGGAAGGCAGCTAGTCATCACCACCCACCGCCAACTCTTGGGCTACTCTTTTACCAACGAATAGTGGGATTGACCGTCACATTATACACCCCCACGGCTGGGAGGGCGAGCATGTTTAGCGCGACGCGGACGCGAACCCGCGACCCTCGGATTACGAGTCGCACGCCTTACGCGCTCGGCCATGCCAGGCCTAGAAGTGTAAGAACCAGAGGAAATAGAACTAATCATCACCACCCACCGCCAACTCTTGGGCTACTATTTTACCAACGAATAACGGGATTGTCTGATACATTACAACGCCTCTACGTGGAGCATATTTGGGGAGATGAGCATTCGAACCTGTGACCCTCCGATTATGAAACGAGCGCTTTAACCACCTAGCACTGTTGGGCCAGAGGAAGTTCGTAGTAAAGTTCTTTACTCAGAGTATCCAGCACTTCGTATCACTGGTATTCTATTTTCCTAGAATTTATATTTTATCTTTGTAACAAAAAAAATCGTGAATAGAATTGATAAGACTTTAAAACACTTTAATGAAAAATAATAAGTTCAAGTGACTTTATAGAAAGTAAAAGTCTCCAAAAAGTGACTCAGATATGGAAAGTAGCAATAAAAAGTATAAAACGAAATACATTACTCGTAATAAACTTAAACATGGAATTTCTAATAAACTACATTGAAAATAGGGTAATAAAACAGAGAGAAATATAACCAATTCACGTTTATTTATCTGCTTTACATTAATATTCATGTTTGTCAATATATCATGGTTTTCTTTGTTGGTTCACATCATGTGTAGAAGCGAAAATTGTTTTCCGTCCATCACAGGGCAGTGAAAGTTTAGTAGAAGATGAAACGAAATAATAAAAATAGAGAACAATTAACGAAAAAACTTTAATGTTTATCTAATTACGAGAAACATATTTTAAAACTGTCAATAATAGTCAACGATCGATCCTTACCTCACAGTCGCTTTACACAAACTTATATTAATTATCTTTATCTAAAACCTATTCTAATTTCAGCGGCCTGGAGAAGATATTCTAATTCTGTTCATCCAGATTATTTTAAGTTGCAATAAAAATTATTATCATAATTTTCTCGATGTTTTTATACAGTTTTTAAAGCTTTTAGTAGGTCGTCTTATGACAGAGAAAGATGTTTGTTAAACTCCAAAACGTTCGAACATTTCGTGATACACTTATGCCGTTTCACAGAAATTAACATTGTGCAACAAAAATATTTTTTGTATCTCATAACGTCTTGTATGGGTATTAACACATTTATTGATAAGCAGAGAACAACGTTTCAGCCATCCTACGTCATCTTCAGGTTGACAAAGTGAGTTTGAACTAATCATTTCTGGACACACTCCTTAGGAACGAGGGTGTAAACGGGTACGAAATTGTAGGGGGCGAAGCAGATGGACGTTAGAAAAATATAATAAAATAAATAAAATTATATATTCAAACATCTAATACCGCCCTCTACATTTCGACACACAGTTACACAACCCCTTTCAAACATGTGGTCAGCTTCCGGTCAGTTACCTCTTTCTTTGTGAACCTGACGATGACCGAAGAAGGTCGAAACGTTGTTCGCTCTTCTATGTAAAATATTTTCTCAACCCAAACGAGCCGTTTTTGCATATAAATTTCTCAACAAGTGGGTTTCTCGACATCACTGATCACAGATGGACGTTAGATTATTAATTACGATATTAATAAAGATGCTCTTTTATATTGGTTTAATTATGGTTTTAGTTGCTCTATAATTACGGTTTATTCGATTTTGCGTTTCTTTAACACTCCTATGAAATGACGTTTCTAGTCCTGATTTCTCCAAGCCCGTTTCCCTGGCTGTGGTTTCGCTAGATAGTAGATAGGGACAGTGGGAATCTCGTTAATCCATTCATTAATGGATTTAAATGGCAATTTCATTTAAATACAAAATTATTAGCTTTATATTAATAACCTTTCAAGTTGCTCTGGGGCCTATTAGGCCCCACTTTTCGTAGGAGTGTTAAAGATATTTTTAATTAGTTAATAACTATTTCACTTAATCGTTGAGTAAAGTGTTAAACTGAAGGGAAAATAAGAAATAAAAAGACAGATTACGAACTATATTACGATACACTTGAGTTTTAATTGAATAAATTTGAGACAATTTTTAGATCTAAAGAGGTTTATAAGACTGGTGGTTGTTTTAGCTTTGAGTAAACATTCTTTAATGTAAAGTTCTATGTCTGAAAATCTTGTAGTGAGAATATAAGAATCGTTTGTGTATTTGTTTGTAGTTAAGCACAAACCTACACAAAACGCTCTCCGTATATTGCTCACTACGGATATATAAGCCAGACTTCCACCATTGTAAGTCTGCAGAAATGCCGTTTTACCACAAGTACCAAAAAATGGTTATATAAAATGTTGTGACTTGTGGTTTCACCATGTAACGAATTGATTAGTGGCTCGGTAAAGGTAAAGGGCGGCCGAATCTGTTTGATACTTTTAAGTTTTTACAGACTCTAGTTTTGAAAACTTCTATCTTCAAATCCAGCTCAAAAATAATCTCCGTATTATACACTTATTTCGATATAATGACCAAACACCTAAACTTTTATGTTGATGGCTTGTGTATAAGTATATATGTAAAGTCATGCACGTTTGCATAACATGATTAAATAGAGTAAGAAATGGCAAAATAATATTGGTATTGGGGATGAAGTGGACGAGTACTTGAGAATAGTCTAGTACTTAACATGGGAATGGCCAAGAGCTTAGCAAAGGATTGGCCTAGCGCTTAACATAGGAATGGCCTAGTACTTACCATGGAAATGGCCTAGTTCGTAACATGAGAATAGCCTAGTACCTAACATTGAAATGACCTAGTACCTAACATTGAAATGACCTAGTACCTAACATGGGAATGAACTGGTACATAATATGGAAATGACCTAGTACTTATAATCGTAATGGCCTAGTACTTAACATTGGAATGGCCTATTACTTTGTATGGGAATGGTCTATTACTTTGCATGGGAATGGCCTATTACTTAATATAGGAATGATCTAGTACTTAACATCATAATGGCCTAGTACTTAACAATGGAATAGCCTGGTACTTAACATGGGATTTACCTAATATGTAACATGGGAATGACCTAGTTCTTAACATGGGAATGGATTAGTATTTAACATGAGAATGGCCTAGTGCTTAACATGAAAATAGCCTTGTACTCAACATGGGAATGGACTAGAACTTAACATGAGAATGCGAATATCACTCTGTTCTTAACCCAATGTCGCTGATCATGGATCCCTGATGAGAGTGTCTTTTCTAAGAATTTAATTACAGTAGCCCAAGATTAGGTGGTGGGTGATGTTGACTAGCCCTTTTACTCTAGTTTGTTAATAAAATATGAGGGACGGCTGTGAAGAAACATCCCTTGTACAGCATTACACATGATTCCCTAGAATTCTACGGATGTTTGTACTACTTGGTCTCGTTGAAAACTTAAAAATAAATAACAATGAAGGTATAATTTAAAAGAGTTAATAAGAAATCACAAAGCAGTTAAATAAGTCTATTCTACATGACACTGTATCTTAATGGAACAGTTTTTTTTCTGAGATAAACAACAATCTGTTTTTCACCGGCGGTTAAATCTGCGTGTGCTAATTGCAACAATCTGATATTTCATATAACTTTTAAACACTCATCGAGATACATCCATATACATTCAAAACATTCAGCTTACTTACCTGATAGAAACCCATTCCGACCCAATAGAAAAAGAACACCGCCACTTGTAAATAAACTGAATATTATTATTTTCAGAATCGTCTCTCTTCGTTTGTTGAAACAAACAAACCCCATGTTCTACATATGAAATAATTCCAGCTATCATTCCAAGTATACAGTTCTTACCACCTATTTCAAAGTTTCGTTTTTAATAACGCTAGGAGATTTTTGAGAAATATAGAACATATTTAAACAACAATATAATATAATAGTTATATGTAAACAATATCAGAAGAACAAATTCTTCGGTTTGTACAGAGTATAACTGACACTGTTCGAATTTGCAGCCATAAAAGTTGACTCTATTTTTTTTTTAAAATTATACCTCTCATAAAAGTAATAATAAAATATTAAAGTTTAATGACTGTTTTCTTGTTAGAAAATAATTGAACAATTAGGTAATTTGTAATCTCATTTAGTAAAATTAAAACAGAAAACGGAAATACGCACGAGGTTATTACGGTTTTTTAAGTGTTTATTTACATTCAAATAACTTATTATTAATACTACCTTTCAGTTCAGAATATCTTTAACAAAAGAAATCAAACATCATACTTTTACACGAATGGAAAGTTAGCGATTTCTGCCACGTAGTCTTCCACACTACAAATATACCGTACAAAACGCATACATTTTATGAAATATGACAGATGGTCAGCATAGTTCACGTCATAGTTAGAAGTTCATACATTTTTTTAACTAACAGATGGCTTAACTTTCGAAAATTATGGTCGTCAAATATGACTCACAGTAAAATATCTGCTATTAAAAAAAATAACTAAATTTTCCTTGGCTTGTTCGAAGTTTGTTGTATCCTGGTTGGACCTAAGTTTTTTGTTTGAATTTCGCGCAAAGCAACATGAGAGCTATCTTCTCTAGTCGTTCATAATTTCTCTATTTGACTAATGTATCGTTATATTTTATTGAAGAAGGTCTTGACAAACAATACATAAATAGATTGAGAAAGAAAATCCATTATCAAAGTACGCCTGTATGGTCCATGAGAAATGAAATAGTTAACTTCCAATTATAAAGAAAGCGTTAAAATGACAGCAGTTTCTTTAATACAACGTTTATTTTCTAATGCTAGTTTTTATTATGTTCTTCTATCAATGGAGAGATGTTTAGACGTGATTTTTCCTAAATATATTTAAGTTTGTTTTATGATTCGAACTAATAAAAAAGTTCAAAAGTTTATCTTTCCTTTTATCCCTTGATAAATTGTCATACATGCATTTTAAATGAATGTAAGAGAATAAATGTATATTAAAGTTTTCTTTCCCAGAATGATCTTCAACCAGAAAAACAGCGTTGGAAATAAACTTGTTATGTGAAAACATCATTAATTGCATCTGTTCTTTTCGGACAGATAAAATACTATCATCATTAATGTTGTCTATCCATTTAGAATTGCTTCAATCTTTTTCTGGTAAACGGCAACTACTTACTTAAAACTGATTCATCTGCCATTTTGTTTTCACCTCGCTATCGTTCAATTAGTTTAATTAATTGTTATCATTGTAACTTCTCCATCGATGTCCAATGGTGAATCAGCAAAAAGTTCAAAGATTTACAATCCTAGGTTCGATTCTCTGCGGTTGAAAAATCGCATAGATCCCATTGTCTATCTCTAAGCTAAAAACAACAAATAAACAAACACTAAGTACTATTCTCACCTTAATATAGTTGAACCTTTCTAATTATTTAAAACTGTACTCAGTTTAAAAAGGTTAAAGTAAATACCTTATAACTGTTTTAACATTTAAAGGTACTTGTTATCTTGGAGCAGTTTACATATCACAATCAACGACATGAGAAATTCCAGGTTCACTGGCCACCTTACACGTAAGATTGGAGTGCGCTTTATATGGGCCCGTCATGGCCAAGCGTGTTAAGGCGTTCGATTTGTAACCGAGGGTCGCGGTTTCGAAACCCGGTTGCACCAAACTTTCTCGCCCTTTCAGCCGTGGGGGCGTTATATGTGACATTCAATCCCATTATTCGTTGATAGAAGAGTAGTTCAAGAGTTTGCGGAGGGTGGTGTTGACTAGCTGCCTTTCCTCTAGTCTTATACTGCTAGATTAGGGACGGCTAGCGCAGATAGCCGTCTAGTAGCTTTGCGCGAAATATTCTAGATATTTTAATATTTATCTATTGCAAAGTTCTTGTTTTAGTCGTAATATAGAATTTATTTTAAGAAATCCAAACTATTTAAAATATTATGTTAGAGGAATATTCCACCCACAAACAGGTTATTTAATTGGAAGCCTTTATTATAAGAATGTTGAAAGAAAACGGAATTTCTATTTCAAACAAAAAAGACTACAGTAAAATTACAGTTTTTGTATTTTAGTTTTTCACCATGAATTTATTTTATGAGATATTTGTTCGATTTTACAAATAGAATCAATCGTATACTTGAAATAAATAAAAGGGTTGTTTAAAAAAATGCTTTCAAGTTAATGCAACTGATTCATTATTTTACATCGTTTTTATGATCTAGAAAAACAATTATCAACTACAATAATCTCAAATATTTATAGTTTGTTACTTAATAACAATTAAAATAGAGATAAGTTCAGAATTTCCATGTGTTGTTATATGTTTGTTTTCGAGTTAATGGAATTAGATACGCGAGAGTTTATCGATGAATAGTCGTCCATAAATATGAAATGATGAGTTATAAGGAAAGCACAAAGTTAATTGAACACGCCACCAACTCTTATGTCATTTTTGTCTTACTAAGTGTGAATGTTATGAAAAGTAGGTGACAGCAAATACTCGATTTGAAAAATACAAGGTGCTTTCTTTACACGACAATAAAACCTTAGAAGTTAGAAAAGTAAAAATTGAATAAACTTGCTTTTTGATGCCGAGACTGGGTCACTATTTTTGTGAATATCTTTAACTATCCTAGCAAAAATTTCGAATTTCTTGTTCTACTTTCCACTTCTTTTTTATTACATTGTAACTATAAAACAAAAACAACAGAGTCAATCAATTTCATTAACATAACATAGTTTCAAAGGAAGTATCCACTGTTATAAGATGTATTATTTGAAAAAAAACAAAATTTATCTATTATAGCTAGAGTCAAGGGGTAAATATAATATCTTTTACACAAACATTATCACTCTTTTTAAACTGACACTTGATTGACTAAACATATGTTGATTGTGACATTAAATTTGTTTGCCGAACATGACCTCCTATTTGCCTTGTAGCCGTTGTAATGAATCAGTCAATCATACTTTATCTTGGTAAAGAATAGCTGAGATTTGGTGGTGTGTGATATCAACTCTCCGGTTTCTCTCTATTCTTTCATTTCGATATTAGAGTCGTCTAGCACGAACGGTCCTCGAGTAGCTTCAAGCAAAAATTCAATAGTAAAAATTAAAAAAAACCTGCTCGCACAGGTGTTATTTATATAGAGATGAACAGTTGGAAAAAGATCATAAATAACTCCGTCTAATTTTACTTAATACCATATGTAACTCAGAACGTGAAACATACGTCAGTTTCTTCTAAAGATTTACAAAGAGAGATTTTGCAAGTGATCGTTACTGGTCAAATATTTCAGATGTTAGTTTGTTAATTAGTAAAGGTGTGGAAGTATTTCTTTATATTGGTTTAATTTTGGTTTTAGTTGTTGTATAAGAAGAGCTTCTTATACATATGGGTGTTTTTTATTGTTATGTTGGGTTTATTTAATTTGCAGCGTTTAAAAACGTGTGTTTCCTGAAGTTGGTCTCCATTTTTCTACTTGTTTCTCCAATATAGAATTCGTTACAGTTGTTACATTATATTTTATAAATAATATTGGTGTAGTGTCTGTCAGTGTAGTTGTTACATAGTGTGAGCTTTACTTCTGTTTCAGGTTTTGGAATAAATTTGGCATTTACTGGAATGTTGTGATTTGTTATAACCTTTGTTTTCCAAATGTTGGTTATTTTTTGCTGGTGTCGTGAATATATTGTATGACGCAGACTGAATCACAAGAGATCAATACATCTTTAAACCTACCACTATACTGGTGCAGATATATTGACGATACAATTGTTGGATTCACATCTACAGAACATATGACTGGAAGAACAGAAAGAAGCTAACCAAATAACATTTTTAACCTCAAGATCACAAGATCCGAAACACAATTCAAAAAAGAAATCTACAAAAAAAATCACCCATACTAGATTATACACACTCAGCACTAAAACTTAACATAATAAGAAACCAAAACAACACAGCCACAAAACTATGCTCTCGCGTAAAATTAACGATGAAATCAACAAATAAAACAACACTTAATCAACACCAACAACCGTTGAAAAAATTATAGACACACACCTAGATCAACAACAATAAATCCCAAGATACAACAAACTACAAAACCTTAGACTGCTGCTTTCCTGAAGATGACACAAGAAGGTCGATAAGTTTTCTCTGTTTTATTTTGGTAAAAGTGTTAATATCCATACCTGTCGCCCTAAGATATATTTTTACGTCAAGTGTGTTTCTTGTCATCACAAATCCTAGAGTTGTTAATATTTAGTTTGCTGTCTCCATGGCGATGCACAACATCTCAATAATTTATACTTAAATTAATTTATACAATTATTATACACAACTATTTTGATTAAAGTTTTCTCTACCAAAACTACCTTTTCTGTTTGACCTCAAACTTTGGTGATGACAATGTTTTAGTATGGCTGTGACAACCCATCCCCAAATACCAATTTTAAAGCTGCTTTTCCACTTGGTTGTGACAAAAGCTTGTTTTGGTGTAGTTTATAGCATGTGCTATAGAAACTCTTCGGGTGTGGGACGTTCTGGTAGTTAAGGTGCTTGACTAACAATATGTTGATTGTTACATTGAATTTCTTTGCCGAATATGACCTCCTCTTCAACCTTGTAGCCGTTATAACGTTACAGTCAATACTACTTTATCATGTTAAAGAGTAGCCAATATTTGGTGGTGGGTGTTATCAACTATTCTTTCACTTCGATATTAGAATCGTCTAGCGCAAACAGTCCTCGAGTAACTTCAAGCGAAAATTCAATAACAAAAATTGCTCGCACAGGTGTAATTTATATTGAGATGAACAATTGAGAATAGATCATAAATAACTTCGTCTAATTTTACTTAATACCATGTGTAACTCATAACTTGAAACATACGCCAGTTTGTTCAAAATATAGTAATGTGTTTTGTGTGCTTCAATTCAGTGTTTGCCAACACGATAAAATTACCAATGTCTTCAAGTAAAGTCTAGCTTTAATGTTTCCCTCTGAATAGTTATGAAGTAGAAATTGTTGTGTTTATTATTAAATAAAACTCATTTTGAATATAGTTTGACAGATAATTTAATCGAGCTCTCACTATAAAAAATCGTATAAGAAACAAAAGGCACCTTAAAGTTGAAGTGTTCTTGTGGTTAATGCTGAGTGTAGGCACGAGGTTCTGGCTTAACTGGCTAATTTCGTGCTTTTGTGAAGTTAACTTGGTAGTTCATTACTGATTATCTCTCCAACAACGATCTTTGATGAGCACCTGATGGTTAATTATCTCAATAACTAACTTGGTTTAGTGCTTACTGGTTAACTGATCCAAGAACTAACTTGGTTTAAAGTATGCTTGTTAACTATCCCACAAACTAATTAAGAAGGTTTAACTATCTTAACAATTAACAAAATTAGTTTAGCATCTGCCGGTTAAATATCTTAACAATTAATTAAATCGGTTTAGCGCTTGATGGTTAAATATTATTTTAAATACACTAAATTGGTTTAGTGCCTCCTGGTTAATTATTCCATCAACTAATTAACTTGGTTTAGCGTATGCTGGTTAACTATCCCACCAACTAATTAACTTAACTCAGCGTGTGCTGGTTAACTATCCCACTAACTAATTAACTTGATTTAACGCCTACTGGTTAACTATACCAACCAATAAACTTGGTTGAGTGTATGCTGATTAATTCTCCCACCAATTAAATAACTTGGTTTAGGGTGTGCTGGTTAACTATACCATCAACTAATTAACTTGATTTAGCATATGCTGGTTAACTACCCCAACCAATTAATTTAGTTAAGCTTATGCTGGTTAAATATCCCACCAACTAATCAACTTGGCTTCGCGTATTCTTGTTAACTATCCCACCAACTAACTAACGTGGTTAAGCGTTTGCTAGATAACTATCTTAACAATTAATTAAATTGGTTTCTCGTCTGATGGTTAATTATCTAAACAGTTAATTAAATTAGCTTAGTGCCTGCTGGTTAATTATCTTAACAATTAAATAAATCGGTTTAGCGTATGCTGGTTAACTATCTAAACAAAATCAACTAACTTGGTTTAGTGCTAGCTTTTACATCACATCTCTTAATTGGAGGATTGCTGATTATCATAAGATACAGTAAGAGTTTCTTCACTAGATCAACCAGATATTTTATCATTTGATATTATGTATAACATAGGAAGTAAGTTGTGCAATCGAAGTTTTTGATGGAATTCCCGATATTTGACAGAGTTGATACATCCTGGAGAACTGGCTGTTTAGTCTACTATCTCCATACAAGAGTTGATATATCCTGGAGTACTGGCTGTTTAGTCTGCTGCTTCCATCTGAGAGTTGATACACCCTGGAGTACTGGCTGTTTAGTTTATTGCCTCCATGTGGAAGTGATACATCCTGAAGTACTGACTATTTAGGCTCTGCATCCACATAATAGTTATAACATTCTGAGATACAGTAGTACTCCAAGATGTTATAACGTGGGTATTAAAACTTTTATCAAAATAAAGCAGAGAACAGCGTTTCCACCTTCTTAGGTCATCGTCAGGTTTACAAAGGAAGAGTTTGCAAGTGATTGATACCGGGCACATGTCTCAGGGACGAGAGTGTAAACTGGTACGGAATTGTAGGGGCGTTTCAGTTAGATGTTAGATTGTTAATTAGTAAAGGTGTAGAGGTATTCCTTTGTTGGTTTAATTTTGGTTTCATTTGTTGTATAAGTAAAGATTTTTAGTATTTGGGTGTTTTCTATGGTTATATTGGGTTTATTTGATTTGAAGTGTTCAAAAACGAGTGAGGATGTTTTTTCTAGTTTGTTCTCTAAATTTGGTCTCCATTTTTCTACTTGTTTTTCCATTATAGAATTCGTGTTAGTTGTTGCATAATATTTTATAAATAATGTTCGTGTTGTTTTTTTTCAGTGTAATTTTTACATAGTATGGGTTTTAGTTTTGTACCAGGTTTTGAATACATTTGGTATTGAGTGGAATGTTATTTTTTGTATTAAGTTTTTTTTTCTAAATGGTGGTTATTGTTTTGCTGATGTCGGGAATATACGGTATGACGCAGATTGAATCACAAGCGATCTATTCAGCTTTACACCTACCACAATACTGGTACAGATGTATTGATGATACAATTGCCTGATTCTCATCTACAGAATATATGCCTGTTTTTTTTTCAACCACGTTAACTCGATACACCCTAACATTAAGTTAACCTGTCAAGAGAAAGAAAGTAACCAAATAGCATTTCTTAACCTCATGTTCACAAGAACCAATACACAATTTAAAAGAGAAATCCACAGAAAAATCACCCACACTAGGTTATACATTCACTGTGACTCATCACAAAACTCAACATATTAAGAAACTAAATAAACACAGTCACAAAACTATGTTCACCTAATAAAATTAACGATGAAATCAACAAATAAAACAACACATCATCAACATCAACAACAAAAACCGTTGAAAAATTATACTCACACACCTAGAACAACAACAATAAATCCCAAGATACAACAAACTACAAAACCTGACACTGCTACATTCCATATATTCCCGACACCAGCGAATATTAACTAACAAAAAATACCTTCACATGTTTTTGAACACTGTAACTCAAATGAATGCAACATAACCGTAAAAAAGAACCAGATACTAAGTAGGGAAACAAATATAAAAAACACAAAACCCAAGTTACTCTAAAACAAGAATTAAAACCAAAATTACACCAATATAAAAAAACACCTCTACACCTTTAATAATTAATAGTCTAGCATCTAACTGCAACGTCCCTCATCCGTTTACACTCTCGTCTCTGATACATGTGCCAAGTAACGGTCAGTGACAAACTCTTTCCTTGTTAACCTCAAGATGACACAAGAAGAACGAAACGTTGTTCTCTGTTTTATTTTGGTAAAAAAGTGTTAATATCCATATTAGTCGTCCTGAGATATATTTTTACCTCAAGTGTGTTTCTTGTCATCACATATCCTAGAGTTCTGAATATTTAGTCTGCTGCCTCCATGGCGATTCACAACATCTCAATAATTAATATTTAAGTTAATTTAAACAATTATCATACACAACTATTTTGATTCAAGTCTTCTCTATCAAACCTTCCTTTTTTTTACCCCAAACTTTGGTGCTGACAATTTTTTATCATGGTTGTAACAACCCATTCGCAAATACCAATTTTAAAACTGCTTTCCACTTAGTACTGACAAAAGGTGGCCGTTAGATTGTTACTCGAAAGTATATTACCAGTTAAACGTTGTTTTAAACTAAGTTGTTTTATACCTAATTTTTGTTTTTGTTCTTTTTATGTCTTTATAAAGTTTGGTAAGCTTTGTCTTTGTCATCGTTTCTGTATTTCCGGCTACAAAAACAGTTTTAAGAAGTTACGGGTGACCAAAACTACTGTAAGGTTCTGCCACCTTCATAAATTCGAGTTACAATACCGCTCCTTAGTATTGGAAGACATTTAATTTATAAAACACAAAAAACACATTGGCTGAAAACCAAAAAAATTTAATATTTATGTAATTACGAGAAACGTATTTTAAAACGCGTAATAATAGTCAACATCGATTCTAACCTAATCATTCGATTACACAAATTTTATTAATCACCTTTATCTAAAATCTACTCTCATTTCAGCGGCTTGGATATGATATTCTAATTCAATATTATTTTAAGATATACTGAAAGTTATTATTATAATTTTCTCAATGTTTTTATACAGTTATTTAAATTTTCAGAATGTCGTCTTAAAACAGACGAAGAGGTTTGATAAACTCCTAAACGTTTTATATACAGTTCGAACATTTCGTGATACACTTATGCCGTTATCCCAGAAATATTAACATCGTGCAACAAAGATCTCAAAACGTCTGGTATGGATATAAACACTTTTATTGATAAGCAGAGAACAACGTTTCGACCTTCCTAGGTCATCTTCTGGTTGACAAAGTAAATTTGTAACTGACCATTGCTGGACACACGTCTTAGGAACGATATTATTAACGGGTATGAATTGAAGGGGTCGTTGCAGTTGGATGTCAGGTTAGTAATTACTGATAAGGTATAACTAATTAACAGCCGATGAAAGAGTGGATTGCGCTTTATGTAGTTTTTGTAGTACACGTTGGTGTACAGAAAACTTATTGATACTCAAATTAAACGGCCTTACACTGCCAAGTTAGGGACGGCTAGAGTAGATAGCCTTCTTGTAGCTTTGCATTAAATTCAGAAACAAATAAACAAACCACAAAATGCCACGTCAGTAAAAGTCACTGGTGAGTAAAGAACAAAAGGTAATGTTGTACGCACATCTATTGTGTCGCTTTGCAAGAAATAAAAAAAACACAACACAAACAAACAACTTAAAAAAATGTGTTTTGGAAATTAAGTGTTATTCTGGGAGATTAAACTATTATATATATACATATCTGTATATAAATAACTCTTCAATGACACCTATTTAATTGGAACCGTTCTCTGACACACTCGCAGTACATCATTTCATCATATTGTTACAGTTTTATATTCCTTTCCGTTGCTATAATTTCAAATCAGTTTTGTAAAGTAAGACGTTCATAGATCCTTGAAGAAGAAGTCATGTCGGGTGGAATAGAACACATTCATTTCAATGTTCAGGAATAATAAACAAGAAAGGTATTTATTAGCATGGAATGGAAAAACCTTAAGATGAAAAGTACTTTGGCCACAAGTACTTTAGGGCGTAATTACTTGATTTACACTTTTAAGTCTTGTACTTTATTTTGTACGATGTTAAGAAAGATTACATTTTTAGTAAAAAGAAAACAGAGTAAGTTATTTAAAGAAGGGGTACATTAGGAAAATACATAAAAACCAGTAATATTTTCCAAACAATATGATATATAAATGATAAAAGAAAGAAAAAATCTAAATTCTGAGTAGCTACGATACATCAGATATACCGTTCTTATTTAATGTAATTAACACTCTAGAAGGATAAGGGGTGTTGAGGTTGCTAAGTTGACCGACTCCCACTCTGAAGGTTGCAGATTTAAATCTTCGTCCCACCAAATGTCTTCACCCTTTTAGCCATGGGAAGAGAAATAATGTAACAGTCAATTGGTCGGTAAGCGAGTAGTTAGCCCAAATTTTCTTCAGTAGATGGTTGTCCCTTCCATTCAGTTTTTGATTTCAACTTAAAGACAACTACTACACATAACTCTTGTGTATCATCACGCGAAATTCAACACACACCAAATTGTAATGCTCGATTAAGAAAAATATCTACCTGTCAAAATTAGTCGTTAAGATTTCTTGATGAAAACACGTCACTATGTTCCATTCACGTAATAAAATTAAAGTCCTGGTATCTTAATTAAATACACGAACTAATACAGAAAACAGTACTTATATATTCGATACCAGCATGGTTTGCTCAGAGATAATTTATTTACTAGGGAAATATGATATACAGTCCTCTAAGACTGGCATGGAGTTTTATCACGTTTCGAAGACATTGACAAATTTATTTTTGGTCAGTTTTGAAGGTCGAACTAGTTTGCCCTTTTACTTGCAGCATCATGAATACAGTTTTTTTGGAAAAGAAACAGTAAAGATGATATATTGAAATACTTTAGTAAAAGTTCCATTTACTTTCAAAATATTCAAACGGTATATAACATATCCTTATTTTTCTGTAACGAATTTTGTTTTTTTCTAATTTCACGAAAAACTAAACCATGTTCACGCAGGCTAAACCTTACACCTAAAGAAAATCACTTGGACTCAACCACCACTGTTGTCCGCTTTCGACAAACAACCTTCCTGAGAACTTTCGTAAAGGCTCCTGTCCCACATATCTATACCGTATCAATTGTGACATTTTCTCTCCTTTCTATACAATCTTCTGTGATGACTACGAGTACATCGAATACTACCGTTCCGCTGGTCTGAAAGTCACCATCGTAACTTTGTCGGCACCAGGACCCTGAATGTGGATTTTAACGGAACACTCCAATTTTCTTCCGCAGTAAAATATATTTTTTGTTTTACATATCCCTGTCACACTATAGTACTTTATGTCCCACAGAAGGCTTTTCCTTTTCCTTTTTAAATTCTGGATCTCCTTTATTCAAGACTCTCAAGACTGACTGATGCTTCTTTAAGTCTACCATGTCAACTAAATTATCCTTAAGTAAGCATAAACCACAGACATTCAGGAACAGCTTACACTACAATCACGAGAATCAACACAACCTTCTTTAGGTGAGCATAAACCACAAAAATTTAGATACAACTTATACCACCATCATGAGATTCAACATAATGTTCTTTCAGTAAGGATCAGCCACAAACCTTCAGATAGAGCCTGCTCCATCATCACGAGAGTTAACACAACCTTCTTTAGTAAGCTTAAAGCAAGAACATCTTGCTATAAATAATTTATATCAAGTTTTCTGTCCTCCGCTGGTACACAGGTAAATTTATGAAATTACAATGCTAGAATCAGAGTTTCGATTCCTTTCGGCGGACTCAACAGATAGCCTGACGTGGCTTTGCTTTAAGAAAGTAAACACACACATACACAAGTTTATGATACTGTATGAAATTATAATGAGCCAAAAAGAACTATTTAACTTAAACATTAATGTAAAAACTCAGTCCAGTATCAGATATCACATGTTGTCTGATTGTCACTTATGATAGAAAAATACCCGTCATCAACACTGGCAGAGGTACGAGTACCATTAGCCCTGACATCTATTCCCTTACCGCAACATTGCGTTCTGTACATTGAGATTGTTAATGCATTGATCAAATCCAATATTAAGTTAAAATAGCACAAGAGCTGGTTGTGGGTGCTGTTGACTGGTTGCCATTCCTTTGTCTATCCATTTAAAGTTAAGGGTGATAGTACATATTATCGTGAACAACAAGAGTGGGTTAAAAAGACTATCAACATTGTATAAAAATGACTAAGATGTCTATTTTGAGATCTTTTAGGGGCATATCGAGATATATCTGAAAGTTTTATTATGATAAGGGAAAATTCGTGTTGTATATAGACAGACATATGGTAGTGTAAGCTCATAACTTATCCACGTGCAGGGCACAATGACCTTTGGAACGCATGTGAACATTTGTCTGAGCACTAGATGTGAACTAGTTCAACGCTGGTTAAACTGGCTTTATTCCGCAGCCATGTATCACAACCAGACACAGTCACTATATTAGTAAGGTCTTTTCTGATTGTTTAGAAATAGAATATCTTCTGTATATTTGTATTTCTTCAAATGAGTTTGAACAGGATCAAAGGGTTTCACAATTGTATTCTGACAGCATATGATAAAGCAAAGCGTGTATCTTTATCCTTCTAACATGAGCTGATAAAATTGGTACAACATGAAGTTATATACCTGTAACTACGTTCAAAAGACCGGGTTAATTTTCTTCAAGAGTTAAAACCAGTATGAGTAACAAGCTAGTAGTTTCCAGACACACCTTAGAAAATTTGATGAGTCTTTCCTTAGGAAATCATTATCGTGGTACATCCTGAGATCCACATTTGAGTGGTTGATAAAACCAGTACGACACGCTGCTGTGTACTAGTAACTGCTAGTACAAGTGCCGAACTATGCATGTCCAATATTCATCAACTTGTGCTGACAGTACACTTTGTTGTCATAAAGATAAAAATGTTCATGCTAGTTCTGATCTCTTCAATGGAAATTTCGGTATCCAGTGAAATTTCCTGACGTATAATTATTCATTATTCGAGCTAAACTGGATTTTATTACAACTCTTGGTCCTTGATGAAGACATTCAATGAACAGAAGCGACGTCATTGTACCACAAATAGATCATCTGTCAGTTTGTCTTGTATTTCTTAACCTTTTCGTACTCTTGAAAAGGTGAAGTAAATGTAACGATAGAGTTCGGGTGCTCACTAAGAAATAGTGTGAACATTCAAAACAATGTTTCCTACCCTTACATTCTACTGTATTTTACATTGAATAAATTACTCGTATAGAAATTAGTTTGGGCCCAGTTACTGGGAAATTCAAATAGAACCAACTTAGAAGTTACATATCAAAGTTTCTATCCGAAGTTTGACTCATTTTATCGCGAGTAAGGAGTCCCAATACAGGCAACTCACAACAACAATCTCTATTTTATAAAACACAAATAATAGTTACAATACACAAAACATGGGAAGGTTTTGTAAAAGAATAGTGGAGAAATCTTTCATGGAACTCAATTCTCTTAACACACCAGTTTAATCCTGCTCGTTAGCTAACTGAAAGATAATTCAAGAAATAAATAAAGTAGCCCTCACAAGTTAAATAGGATTCAAATGTTCAAAAATTACCGCATCAATTTATCCTTATATTGATATTAAAATCAAAAGTAGGAGACTGCAAAAAATTACTAAAATCAAAGTTCACAAAAATTTTGAGATAAAAAATATTCGTACAAAATAAGCCTAGCTTTATATAGTGAAGACTAAAACCAACCCAGGTTTACACACATTACCTTTATCTATTCCCTTAGAAGGCAGAATCTCGCCATAATATGATTCGTCGATAGAGAAGACAACTGTCTACTCCGAGGCCTGTCATGGCCAGATGATTAAAGCGCATGACTCGTAATCCGAGGGTAACGAGTTCGAATCCCCGTCGCACCAAACATGCTCGTTCTTTCAGCCGAGGAGCCGTTATAACGTGACAGTCAATCACACTATTCATTGTTGAGACAATAACCCAAGAGTTGACGGTGGGTGGTGATAGCTAGTTTACACTGACAAATTAGAGAAGGCTAGCGCAGATAGCACTCTTGTACCTTTGCGCAATATTCAAAAAACAAAATAAACCTTTATAACTTAGCTGCTTACGCTGGTTTTCAAACTTTACCAGTTGTGAATAACGCTATAAATGAAAGAAGGAAAGAAAGTCCGTTTTTCACTGAATGCATGCAACGGTTTGTTAAAGAATACAGCCCAACAATCTTGTGTCACAACCGTCCTAGCTTATTGACAAGATTTATTCAAGAAGCTTGTGAGAAAGAATACAAATATTTTGCTCAGGGATTCACGTGTTACGGAGTTCATCTCTCACCAATTTCAACTGTTTACTCTATTCATTATTATCAGCGAGAACCTTATTTTATGCGACATCTGGAAAGACACTTATATCGTGCATAACTGGAACAGTACATCTCAACGACTAAATTTTGAACATGGAGACGGGATTGCAATGGAAGAATTTTCCGATAACGTATTCTGATATTTTGATATGTCTCATTGAATGTTGACAGTATGTCGATATCTATTTTGTGGCAATCTGCGGAGCCGGTTTTCAAAAAGCATGCGGTAATCTCCTCGTTGTTGTTCAGACAGGTTTAAGTAAAAATGTTAACCAATACAGAAATGATCCGGATTGACTTGCTAAATTAGGTTTTGAAAAATTTTAGAACCCCCGAACGTGAAAGAACTGTTAAAACAAGGTGCTAATTTTCTCTTTAAAATAGAAAAAAAAATCATATAAAATAACATTATATCAACTTTCAAACCTCAAAGAGTAACATTTTTATAACTTATTGCTTTATTAGTTCATGTGTTTTACGTCGTTCCACTAATTATGTAAATAATTAATATAATTTTTTTCTTATAGATATTATAAAGGATGAATAAAAGGAAGACGGATGTTATTCTGAAAAAAAACTGTAATATTTGAAACAGAATTGCAATTCTTAATAAAACTGTAACACTTGAAACAGGGTTCTCGTTCTTAATAAAACTGTAATACTTAAAACAGGGTTTTCATTATTAATGAAACTGTAATATTTAAAACATGGATGTCGTTTTTAATAAAATGTATCATTTAAAACAGGGTTCTTGTTCTTAATAAAACTGTAATACTTAAAACATCATATATTATTGCTATAATTTTAAGAGTGGTTCGCTGATAGCGTCTTCTGCCCCAGCAACAAAGGTAATGGGAAACAATACCACCTAGCAGTAGCTCTAATTACAAAGTAAAATGTTTATTACATATGATATAATAACTTAAAGAGGCACTTGAATTACATAAAATAACTTTTCCAGTGCGTAGGTGGTAGAATGTAGTTACTCAGAAACTTTTTTTAAATTTTGTTTGAAATAATTTTCTGAAATATTTTTCTTAAAACAAAACCACATTGGGCTAGTTTTTGTGTTCAAGACGAAGATCTGAATGTAGTAAATCCATAATCTTATTTTAGTCAGTAATCTATTTAGTGTAAGGAAATTAATAAACGTTTTTTTTTTTTTTCCGTAACGAGATAAACATTCAGATTAATGTTCCATTAAACTTAAACCTGAACTGATCTCAGGGGATTGTGAATCATGATATATGGTTAAATTTTGAAGCAACAACGGAAAAGCGTATCTTTTAAATAGGTGAATTATTACGTTGATAATCTTATGTTAAAAACCTCGAAATACTTTTCTAAATAAAACTGCAAATGCACAGGTTTTAAATCAGTTCAACGTGACATAAGATTGGGTTTGTTTCGTTTGTCTGGAATTTCACGCAAAGCAGCTCGAGGGCCATCAAGGGTAACCGTCCCTAATGAAGCCGTGTAAAACTATCGGGAAAACAGCTAGTTGTGACCGCCTACTGCCAGTTCTTGGGCTACTCTTTCACCAACGAATAGTGAGATTGATCGTACATTAAAACGCCCCACGGCTGAAAGGGCGAGTAAGTTTGGTGTGATGGAGATTTGAACCCACATCCCTTGGATTACGAGTTGAGTCCCTCCCTTAATCACCTGGCCATGCTGGGCTTTAACATAAAAACAACACTATATATGTATTTGAAAAAAAAATCATCTGTCAAACATAATTCATAATGTAATGGATCAGTCATTAGTGATATTAATTCAGAATAGCTGAGTTAAATTATTTCTAAGTGTAAAGAGGCCAATATTATAAAGTGTCGAAAACTTTAAATAATAATCGTTTCTGATAAATTACTTAAAATATCAAAAATAAACCACAACACATACACACATTCTGTACTTTTAAACATCATAGTTGTTAATTCACATTAATCATACTTGTCTCTGAGGGGCACACAAATAAACGTTAGAAATGTTGTGTATTCGGACTCACTAACATAAAACTCACTAGTTTCCATTTAGAAAGTGAACATTTGTTGTTTTCTTTATCAAGTAGATAATATAACTAACACAGAAAATAAGTTTCAAAATTAGTCAATAGTATGATTAGCAAAGAAATGTGTTAATTATTGTCGAAACATAGCAGGTATAAGAATATCCTCATCTCAGCGGCTTTTTCTTAGCCAGTAACATTATACAAGTCGAACTTCTGTTATCATATTTTTTGTTTGAAATGTGTCACTTTGTATTCAATAGCAAAATCAAAGGTTGTTAAAATAATACAGTTCTACAAGAAACCGGAAAATGAATAAATATTTGTATATTTTTGAGAAATTCTAATATACTTTCAAAATTAGTTGGCTTTTATGAAATGTTATTGTTTTTGTATAGTAAAACGTACGCTTAACCTTTATATAAAAACAGTCATCCGATGGGTGAGACAATAATTCTCCGTCTTCACAACGTTAAATTCTAGACTTAAATTCCCTGTGTAAAAAATAACGCATATTCCAATGGACAGGTTTGCTCTAATGATAAAAAAACAACAACCCGTTTTTGAAAAAAAACGTTATTCTGGATGAGACGGTTTTTTAAATTTGTATTTTGTGAAAAATGATTTTAGTTGAAAGGTAATTTACTTGTCTAACCAAGATGATGTACTACTGATCTGATGTTCGATTTACTTTAGTATCATATTTCTTTTATGGCAAAGCAAATAAAGGATTGAACGACTTGAAAGTTTTAATTTAATAATATTTGAAAGTTTTTTTTAGAGTTTTGTTTGTGAATGTTCAATAATGATCTCATGATAATATGAATTCAACATAAGAGAAAAAAGTAGCAATTACATAACTGTCTCAGGTCAGAAGAGGTTCCTCAAAATGAAAAACGTGACAGAACCAGAAATCATGTTCTTTTTGAGACCTCTGGTAAATGCTACCTTACGAGTAGAGAATCTTTTTCTGTTGAGTCTTCAACAAAGTATCTTCCTACCAACAGAATCCAGTTATTTTAATTGATATTCTAACGTTCAATATTCTTGATATTTTTATAATTATGTATGCGAAGTTCTTGTTTTAGTCGTAATACATAATTTATACTGAAATCCAAATGTACTGAAAATATTATGTTAGATGAACATTCCACCCACAATCAAATATTACTACATTAAAATAACAGTTTTCGTATTTTAGTTTTTAACATGAATTTAATTTATTAGATGTTTGTACGAGTTTACAAATAGAATCAGTCGTATACTTAAAATAATTAAAAGGTTTGTTTATAAATATGCTTTTAAGATAATGAAACGAATTCAGTATTTTACATCGTTTTTACGATTTATAAAAATAATTATCAATTATGTGATTTCAAATATATTTGTTAATCGCTTGAACACAATTAAATACAGCGAAGCCAGGGTTTTCCTGTGGTGTTATTTGTTCGTTTTCGAATTTATGTAAAAAGATACGCGAACGTCTATCGAAGAATAGTCGTCCATGAATATGACATACTTAGTTGTAAGCAAAGCACATAGTTAAATGAAAACGTCTCCACCTATTGTGTCACTTTTGTCTCACTAAGGGTGAAAGTAATGAAAAATGCCCCCCAGAGGCAAAGCGGTATGTCTGCGGAGTTACACCCCTGAAATCCTGGTTTCGATACACGTGGTGAGCAGCGCACAGATAGCCCATTGTGTAGCTTTGTGCTTAATTCAAAACAACAAACAACAACAGTAATAAAAAATAGGTAACAACAAACACTCGGTTTGAAAAGTACAGCGTGCTTTGTTTGTACGGTAATGGAACCTGAGAGGTTAGAAAAGATGAAAATTGAATAAACTTGGTTTTTGATGTTGAGACTGGGCCACTATTTTTGTGAATATCTTTAACTATTACAGCATACATGAACTTGGCATACATAATTATTAAGATACCAAGAATATTGAACGTGAGTAACAGAAAGAAAAATTAGTGGTATGAAATATGTCAAAAAAACTTGTAAAAGTAAAGATAATATTAGTATTATTTAATTTATTTTCCTAAACGAAAACCAATAAAAATATTAACTACGCTTTAAAATTTGTAAGTTAAAGTTCTGTGGTTTATTAACTGAGTTATCATTGTTTTAGATAAAATCCGAATAAGTTCTTTTAAATAGTAAGAAGAAAAAATCGATCAAACACCTCCTGAAAATTGGACTTTATACCTATACTGTATTTCTCAAGTAATTTGAGATTCTTTTTTCTACATCTTGCCTCACAATGTAAGAATAAGTTATTGGACAATGATTCTTGTACAAATGATCCATTGGGCTCATGTCTCAAGTTTTAAATTTTTTCTTCCAACTTGACTGTTACAGGTATGAACCATACAGCTATCGTTCCATATTTCTCTTAAGAACTCAGAAACATTGGGACCAATCCTGGTCCGTAATGCAGGTCCAATATATCCCCAGATGTATTCTGTAATAAATCGTTGCATGCATTAAACGAAAAATAGACTTCCTTTGCATTAATTATAGAATTTTTCAAAGTTAATAACTAATGAAAACCAGTGTAAGCAGACAAGTTGGGAAGTGGTTTTCTTATTATACACTCAGAATCGATGGCTACATCACTATACTTTTTGAGCAGTGCATAGTTGAAACCATTTGATAAAAAAGCTGTTTTGTAAATTGCTACGTTAAACAGTTCACTCTGATACAACGTAGCTAATTTTGTTTCGGAGAATAAAAACTCGAAGTTAATCGGCTTAACTTTAATGTTTTCATCCTTCTACAAATCACTCAAGTTATTACAAAGATAAAATAACTGGATTCTGATAGTATGAAGATATTTTGCTGAAGACTCAATAGAGAAAGAATCTCTATTCGTATGGAAGCATTTACAACAGGTCTCAGAAAAGAACATGATTTCTGGTTCTGTCACGTTTTTCATTTTGAGGAACCTCTTCTGACCTGAAACAGTTATGTAATTGCTACTTTTTTCTAATATTTTGAATACATTTTATCAACAGATCATCATTGAATATTCACAAATAAAACTCAAGAAATAAACTTTCAAATATTATTCAAATAAAACCTTTAAGTCGTTCAATCCTTTAGTTGCTTTGCAATAAAACAAATAAGATACTGAAGTAAATCGAACATCAGATCAGTAGAACACCATCTTGGTTAGACAAGTAAATTACCTTTCAACTAAAATCGTTTTTTACAAAATATAAATTTAAAAAATCATCTAATCCAAAATAAATTTTTTTTAAAGACGAGTTGTTGTTTTTTATCTTTAGAGCAAATCTGTCCAATGGAATATGCGTTATTTTTTACACAGGGAATTTAAGTCCAGAATTTAACGTTGTAAACACGGAGAATTATCTCTGACCCATCGGATGACTGTTTTTATAGAAAGGTTAAGCGTACATTTTACTAAACAAAAACATTTCCTAAATAATTTTGAAAGTATATTACAATTTCTCAAAAATATAGAAATATTTATTCATTTTCCGGTTTGTTGTAGAACTGTATTATTTTAACACCTTTGATTTTGCTATTGAATACAAAGTGACACATTTCAAGCAAAAAATATGACAACAGAAGTTCGACTTGTATAATGTTACTGGCTAAGAAAAAGCCGCTGAGATGAGGATATTCTTATAACTGCTATGTTTCGACAATAATTAACACATTTCTTTGCTAATCTTACTGTTGACTAATTTTGAAACTTATTTTCTGTGTTAGTTATATTATCTACTTGATAAAGAAAAAGATAAATGTTCACTTTCAAAATGGAACTAGTGAGTTTTATGTTAGTGAGTCCAAATACACAATATTTCTAACGTTTATTTGTGTACCCCTCAGAGACAAGTCAGATTAATGTGTAGTAATAACTATGATGTTTAAAAGTACAGAATGTGTGTGTGTAGTAGTTCGTTTTTTGATATTTTAAGTAATTTAGAAGAAACGATTCTTGTTTAAAGTTTTCAACACTTCATAATATTGGTCTCTTTAAACTTAGAAATAATCTAACTCAGCTATTCTGAATTAATATCACTAATGACTGGTCTATTATTTTATGAATAATGTTTGTCAGACGATTTTTTTCAAATACATATATAGTGTTGTTTTTATGTTAAGGCTCACCATGGCCAGGTGGTTGACGGACTCAACTCGTAATCCAAGGAATGCGGGTTCAAATCTCCATCACACCAAACTCACTCGCCCTTTAAGCCGTGGGGCGTTATAAGTGAAGATCAATCCCACTATTCGTTGGTGAAAGAGTAGCCCAAGAACTGGCGGTAGGTGGTCATGACTAACTGCCTTCCATAATCAAGGCGTATTAAAAAAAATACGCGGACTGACGTCATAAAACAAAATGTACTTTATTTAGAAGTTACAGGTCTGGGACCGCTTCAAAGTACTCTCCTCCCCAACGCACACACTTATCTCAACGGTGTTTCCACTTGTTGAAACAGTCCTGGTACGCTTCTTTTGTAATGTCATCCAGCTCCTTCGTCGCATTTGCCTTAATCTCGGGAATCGTCTCAAATCTTCTTCCTTTCAAGGGTTTTTTGAGTTTGGGGAACAAAAAAAAATCGTAAGGAGCAAGGTCAGGTGAGTAGGGGGGGTGGGGAAGAACAGTGATCGAGTGTTTGGCCAAAAAACTCACGAGTTCTGAGGGCTGAATTTCGCAGCAACGCGGTGCATTTTCAATTTTCGGTCAAAATCTCGTAACAAGATCCAACTGATATCCCACGCTCTTCACCAAGCTTCCTGACAGTCTGACGTCGATTTGCCCGCACCAGGGTGTTGATTTTGTCGACGTGTGGGTCGTCAGTTGACGTGGAAGGACGTCCAGGACGCTCATCATCTTCAATGGACTGTCGACCATCCTTAAAACGTTCGTGCCACTTGAAACATGCCGTACGCTTCATAGCAACAACACCGTAAGCCGTGTTAAGCATAGCAAAAGTTTCAGTCGCAGATTTTCCAAGTTTAACACAAAATTTTACAGCAAGTCGTTGCTCATTCAGGTCATTCATTCTGAAATCCGCCAAACAAAAAAATCGCACTTCACTTAAAACCGCGTAGCTAATACATAAATAAAGATATCTCCAATTGGGAAATGACATCGTAATCAGCTGATCTGTGCAAACCTAGCGATACCAAGCGGATTCCCCTGGAACCAACTAGAGCCGCGCAATTCAAACAGTCCGCGTATTTTTGAACAGCCCTCGTAGTTTTACAAGGCTTCATTAGGAACGGTTAGCCCAGATGGCTCTTGAGCAGCTTTGCGTGAAATTCCAGACAAACGAAACAAAGCCATTCTCATGTTATTGCACGTCAAGTTGAATTGATATAAAAGATATGCATTTACAGTTTTATTTAGAAAAGTATTTCGAGGTTTTTAACATAGGATTATTAACAAAATAATTTACCTACTTAAAAGATAATTTTTCAGTTGTTGCTTCATTTCAGTTGTTCAGCCATAAACCTCAGATTTACAGTCCCCTTGGATCGGTTCAGGTTTGAGCTTAAAGGAACATTAATCTAAATGTTTATCTCGTTGCGGAAAAAAAAACGTTTATTAAATTCCTTACACTAAACAGATTACTGACAAAAATAAGATTATGGATTTACTAAGATCAGATTTTCGTCTTGAAAAATGGACTTTCTTTCCTTCTTTCATTTATAGCGTTGTTCACAACTGGTAAAGCTTGAAAACCAGCGTAAACAGCTAAGTTATAAAGGTTTGTTTTGTTTTTTGAATATTGCGCAAAGGTACAAGAGTGCTATCTGCACTATCCTTCTTTAATTTGGCAGTGTAAACTAGCCATCACCACCGACCGTCAACTCTTGGGTTATTGTCTTAACAATGAATAGTGTGATTGACTGTCAGGTTATAACGGCTCCACGGCTGAACGAACGAGCAAGAACTTAATTTTAGTAATTTTTTGCAGTCTCCTACTTTCGATTTTAATATAAATATAAAGATAAATTGATGCTGTAATTTTTGGACATTTGAATCCTATTTAACTTGTGAGGGCTACTTTATTTATTTCTTGAAATATCTTTCAGTTAGCTAACGAGCAGGATTAAACTGGTATGTTAAGAGAATTGAGTTCCATGAAAGATTTCTCCACTATTCTTTTACAAAACCTTCCCATGTTTTGTGTATTGTAACTATGATTTGTGTTTTATAAAATAGAGATTGTTGTTGTGAGTTGCCTCTATTGGGACTCCTTACTCTCGATAAAATGAGTCAAATTTCGGATAGAAACTTTGTTATGTAACTTCTAAGTTGGTTCTATTTGAATTTCCCAGTAACTGGCCCCAAACTAATTTCTATACGAGTAATTTATTCAATGTAAAATACAGTAGAATGTAAGGGTAGGAAACATTGTTTTGAATGTTCACACTATTTCTTAGTGAGCACCCGAACTCTGTCGTTACATTTAGTTCACCTTTTCAGGAGTACGAAAAGGTTAAGAAATACAAGACAAACTGACAGATGATCTATTTGTGGTACAATGACGTCGCTTCTGTTCATTGAATGTCTTCATCGAGGACCAAGAGTTGTAATAAAATCCAGTTTAGCTCGAATAATGAATAATTATACGTCAGGAAATTTCACTGGATACCGAAATTTCCATTGAAGAGATCAGAACTAGCATGAACATTTTTATCTTTATGACAACAAAGTGTACTGTCAGCACAAGTTGATGAATATTGGACATGCATAGTTCGGCACTTGTACTAGCAGTTACTAGTACACAGCAGCGTGTCGTACTGGTTTTATCAACCACTCAAATGTGGATCTCAGACTGTACCACGATAATGATTTCCAAAGACCAGACACCTCAAATTATCTAAGGTGTGTCTGAAAACCTCTGGCTTGTTACTCATACTGGTTTTAATACTTGAAGAAAATTAACCCGGTCTTTTACACGTAGTTACAGGTAAAAATCTGCATGTTGTACCAATTTTTGCTTTATCTTTTGCTGTAAGAGTACGTTTGTGAAACCCGTTAATTCTGTTCAAACTCATTTAGAGGAATACATGATGTGGAGAAGATATTTTATTGCTGAATAATCAGAAAAGACTTTACTAACACAGTGACTGTGTCTGGTAGTGATACATGCATTCTAAATATCATTGTGCTCTGAGCGTGGAAAAGTTATGAGCATATATCACCATATGTCTCTCTATTTACAACACGAATTTCCCCTTATCATGATAAAACTTTCAGGAGTTTTAGGTATGTCCCTAAAGAATCCCAAATTACACATTTTGATACGATATACTATCACCCTTAAATTTAAATGGATAGACAAGGAAATGGCAACTAGTCAACTAGTGCTATTTTAACTTAATATTGGATTTGATCAATGCATTAACAATCTCAAATCACAAAACGCAATGTCGCGGTAAGGGAATAAATGTCAGAGCTAATGGTATTTGTACCTCTGCTAGTGCTGATGACGGTTTTTTTCTATAACAAGAGACAATCAGACAACATGTGTTGTCTAATACTGTACTGGGTTATTACATTAATGTTTAAGTAAAATAGTTCTTTCTGGCTCATTACAATTTCATACAGTATTATAAACTTGTGTATTGTGTGTGTTTACTTTCTTAAAGCAAGGCCACGTCGGGCTATCTGTTGAGTCCACATAGGGGAATCGAAACTCTGATTCTAGCGTTATAAATCCATAGATTTACCTGTGTACTAGCGGAGGACTAAGAACTTGATATAAATTATTTATATCAAGATGTTTGTGTATTAAGCTTGCTAAAGAAGGTTGTGTTGATTCTCGTCATGATGGTGTAGGCTGTATCTAAAGGTTTGTGGTTTATACTTATTTAAAGAATATCTCGTTGATTCTCGTGATAATTGTACAAATTGTACCTGAAGTTTTGAGGTTAAAGCTTACTTAAAGAAGATTGTGTTGATTCTCGTGTTGATAGTGTAGGTTGTACATGAAAGTTTATGGTTCAGGCTTACTTAAAGAAGATTGTGTTGATTTTCGTAATGATTGTGTAGGCTGTACCTGAAGGTTTCTGGTTAATGATTACTTAAGGATGATTTAGTTGACATGGTAGATTTAAAGAAGCTTCAGGCAGTCTTGAGAGTCTTGAACAAAGGAGATCTAGAATTTACAAAAGAAAAGTCTGTGGGACATTAATGTTAAAACTGGAACGATCTTAGGTTCTATGGCTAAAATAATAAAATAACAAGAAAAAAATTGTATCTTGTAAATAGGTGAATTATTACGTTTATAATCCTATGTTAAAAACCCAATTATACTTTTCTAAATAACACTGTAAATGCGTAGGTTTAAACCAATGCAACGTGACGTAAAATAACATTGGTTTGCTTTCGTTTGTCTGGAATTTCGCGCAAAGCTGCTCAAGGGCTATCTGCGCTAGCCGTTCCTACTGTAGCAGAGTAAGACTAGAGAGAAGGTAGCTAGTCATGACCAACCACCGCCAGCTCTTATAACGCCCCCACGCCTGAAAGAGCGAGCATGTTTGGTGTGACGGATATTCGAGCCCGCATCCCTTAGATTACGAGTCGAGTGCTTTAAGCACCTGGCATGCTGGACCTTAACATAAGTACAACATTATATATTTACGAGAAAAATCCTCTGACAAACATAATTCATAATGTAATAGATTACTCATTAGTCATATTAAGAGGCCAGTGTTATAAAGTGTCGGAAACTTTAAATAAGAATCGTATCTTCTGAATTACTTAAAATATCAAAAAATAAACCACTACACACACACATTCAGTATTTTTAAATATCATAGTTGTTACATCACATTAATCTGACTTGCCTCTGAGGAGCAAACAAATAAACGTTAGAAATTTTGTGTATTCGGAATCATTAACACAAAACTCACTATTTTCTAATTACAAAGTCAACATTTGTCACTTTCTTTATCGAGTAGATATTATATCTAATACAGAAAATAGGCTTCAAAATTACTGAACAATATGATAAGCAAATGAATGATTTAATTATTGTCGAAACATAGCAAGTATAAGAATATCCTCTTCTAAGCAGCTTTCAATTAGAGTTCACTACTTTCTCTTAGCCAGTAACATTATAGAAGTCGAACTTCTGTTATCATATTTTTTACTTGAAATGTGTCACTTTGTGTTCAATAGCAAGATCAAAATTATTAAAATAGTACAGTTCTACAAGAAACCGAGAAATATTTACATATAGCTATAATTAAAGCACAGAAAGAAAGTCTATTCCTCGTTAAATGCATGCAACGATTTATTACAGAATACAGCCCAAAAACCTGGAGATATATGGGCCCTACTTTAATGACCAAGGTTTCTCGAGAAACATGTAAAAGAGAAAACAAATACTTTGCTTCAGGATTCACGTGTTCATCTCTTCCTGTTAATTTTTCTCAACGTCAACTGTTTTCCGATCCCACTGTTTCTGAGTTCTTAAAAGAAATCTGGAACAATAGCTATATAGTTTATATCTGGAACAATGAAGTTCGAAGAAAAACTTTAAACCTGGAGATGAGAGCCCAATGGATCATTTGTACAAGGAGAATTGTCCAATAACTTATTCTTATATTGTGAAATAACGTGTAGGAAAATGAATCTCAAATTACTTGAGAAATACAGTGTAGGTTTAAAGTCCAATTTTCAGGAAGTGTTTGTTCGATTTTATTTCTTGTTATTAATTTAAAGATTTTATTAAGATTTTATCTAAACAATGATAACTCAGTTAATAAACCCACAGAACTTTAACTTACAAATTTTAAAACGTAGTTAATATATTTATTGGTTTTTATTTAGGAAATTAAATTTAAAAAAAGCTTACACTATCTTTTATTTTACAAGTTTTTTTGCATATTTCATGTCAGTCGTTTTTCTTTCGGTTATTCACTTTCAATATTCTAGATATTTTAATAATTATGTGTGCGAAGTTCTTGTTTTAGTCGTAATATAGTATTTATTTCGAAAACCGAAATGTACTGAACATATTATGTTAGAGGAATATTCCACACACAAACAGGTTATTTATTCGAAGCCTTTATTATAAGAAGATTGAATGAAAACGGAATTGTTAATTTAAACAAAAGTGACTACATTAAAATAAGTTTCCATATTTTGGTTTTTAAATGAATTATTTTTTAGATATTTGTCCGATTTTACAAACAGAATATGTCGTATACTTGAAATAAGTAAGTTTTTTCCTTATTGTAATGAAAGAGATTAAGTATTTTACAAAGTTTTTAAGAATTAGAAAAATAATTATCATATTTTGTTAATCACTTGATAATAATTAAAATACAGCGAAGTTCAGAGATTTTCATGTGGTATTATTTGGTTGTTTTGTTAATTTATGTAAAAAGATATGCAAACGTTTATCGATAGATAGTCGTCCATAAATATGAAATGATAAGTTGTAAGGAAAGCACAAAGTTAATTGAACACGCCAGCACTTCTTGTGCCACTTTTGTCTCACAATGTGTGAAAGTTATGAAAATTAGATTACGGTTTGAAAAGTATAGGGTGCTTTGTTTATACGGTAATAGAACCTGAGAGGTTAGAAAAGATGAAACTGAATAAACTTGTTTTTTGATGTTGAGACTGGATCACTATTTTGTGAATATCTTTAACTATCATAGCAAATGATTCGAATTTGTTGTTCTACTTTATACCCCTTTTAATTATATTATAACAAAAACAAAAACAGCAAATTAAATACACCCAGCATAACCATAGAAAACCAGATATTAAAAGCCCTACTTACACAACACCTAAAACCAAAATTAAACAAATATAAAGGAATACCTAACATCTAATTGCAACGCCCCTACTATTCCGTACCCGTTTATTCTCTCGTCCCTGAGACATGCGCCTGGTAACGATCACTTGCAAACTCTCTCTTTATAAACCTGAGGATGACATAAGAAGGTCAAAACATTGTTCTCTGCTTTATTTTGGTAAAAGTGTTAATACCCTGAGATACATTTGTACTCCAGGATGCTATAACTCCCCTCGTGGATGCAGCAGACTAAACAGCCAGTAACTCCAGGATGTATCAATTGGCGTAAGCAGACAAGTTGGGAAGTGGTTTTCTTATTACACAGTCAGAGTCGATGGCAACGCCACCATACGTTTTGAGCAGCGCATATTTTAAACCATCTGACAGAAAAGCTGTTTTGTGAATGGTTACGTTAAACAGTTCACTTTGATACCATGCAGCTAATGGTGTTTCGGAGAATAATAACTCGAAGTTCATCGGCTTAACTTTAACGTTTTCAATTTGTGATACAGTTTGGAAAAACTCGTTCTCTGTAATTCACTCAAGTTGTTACAAGCGTAAAATAACTGGATTCTGTTGGTAGAATGATATTTTGCTGAAGACTCAATCGAGCAAGATTCTCTACTCTTAAGGTAGCATTTACCAGAGGTCTCAAGAAAGAACATGTTTTCTGGTTCTGTCACGTTTTTCATTTTGAGGAATCTCTTCTGACCTGAGACAGTTATGTAATTGATATTTTTGTATATTATGTTGGACACAATATATCGACAGATCATAACGGAATATTCACAAACAAGACATAAATTTTAAAATATTATTAAAATAAAACCTTCAAGTCGTACAATACTTCAGTCGCTTTGCATTAAAATTAATATGATACTGAACTAAATCGAACATCAGATCAGTCGTACATCATGTAGGTTAGACAAGTAAATTACCTTTCAACTAAAATCATATTTCATAAAATACAAATTTAAAAAATCGTTTATTCCAGAACAAAGTTTTTTTTAAAGGAGGATTGTTGTTTTTTATTATTCACGCAGGCCTATCCAATGGAATATGCGTCATTTTTTTACTGGAAATTTATCTCCAGAATTTAACGTTGTAATAAAAAAATATCTGTAACCCATCGGATGAGTGTTTTCATCGAAAGGTTAAGCGTACGTTTTGCTACACAAAAACAATAACAACACATAAAAGCCAAGTAATTTCGGGCCCGGCATGGCCAGGTGGGTCAAGGCGTTCGACTCGTAATCCGAGAGTCGCGGGTTCGAATCTCCGTCACACCAAACATGCTCACCCTTTCAATCCTTAGGGCGTTATATATTGACGATCAATTCCACTATTCGTTAGTAAAAAGAATAGCCCAAGAGTTGGCGATGGGTGGTGCTGACTAGCTGCTTTCCCTCTAGTCGTACACTGCTACTTTAGGGACGGCTAACGCAGATAGCCCTCGAGCAGCTTTGCGCGAAATTCTAGACAAACGAAACCACACCAATCTTATGTTATTGTACGTCACGTTGAATTGATTTAAAACCTACGCATTTGCAGTGTTATTAGAAAAAGTATATCTAGGTTTTTAGCGTAGGATTATTAACGTAATAATTCACCTATTTAGAAGATACACGTTTTTGTTGTTGCTACAGAATTTTAGACATAGAATCTCAGATACACAGTCTTTTAAGATCGGTCTATTTGTAGCTTTCATGGAATATTGATCTCAATATTTACCGAGTTACGGAAAAAACAGTTTATTAAATTCCTTATCTTACATTAAACAACGTAATGAGAAAAATAAGAATATGGATTTACTACGCTCAGATCTACTTTTTGAATCCATGTGTTGGACACAGAAACTAGTCCAATGTGGTTTTGTTTGAAGAAAAATATTCAATAAAATATTTTAAACAAAATTAAAAAAAAGTTTCTGGGTAACTGCATCCTACCACCTACACATTGGACAAGTTATTTTATGTAATTCATGTGACCCAGGTTAATACGTGTCTCTAAACGTTATTACACCGTATTAAGTAAACATTTTACTTTGTTATTGGAGCTACCGTCAGGTGGTATTGTTTCACATCTCCTACGTTGCTAGGGCAGAAGACGCTAACAGCGAACTACTCTTAAAATTATAGCAATAATATATGATGTCGAAGGACGTTTGTTCCCAATTATATTTTGTTGTGAACTGTTTAATTATAATCATCAGTGAGGGAGAGAAGTAATAGTGATATGAGGGAATAGCTTTAATTTAATAACCTAGACAATTATAATTTCAGGAAGGATTTTCAGCTTTACCTGAAACTGTCTTATTATATACTACTTTCGTACAGTGATATGTTCAATTTACGTACCTGGTATCAAATTACCCCAAGTGTCTACAAAGAAACCTTACAAACAGTTAAAAATAATCTATTTTATGTTTAATCACAAAACACAAGAACAATCTTTGAATGAAAGTATTCTAAATGTCGAAAAATTAAAATAGTCGAAGAGGCCATTTTGGCTCATTATGTTTGTATTATTGAATCACATTGAAAAATTAAAGAATAAAGTTTAATGGCAATGTAACTTTAAAGTTAAACATATTTCAAAGACCGATTATTTGAATTTACCATTTTTGAAAGTGTATATGTAGGAACAAATATAAAAATTACTGTGTTGATCAAAGCCAAATGAAATCGAACATAAATGTAAACCTTCATTATGATACTTTCATAAAGTCAAAGCAATCAAGTTGTGTACCTGATACAGACAGATTCCATGTGGTTAAAATAAAAAAAATCCGCTGAGAAATAAACTGGCGATGATAATTTCCAGTTTCGTTTTTATTCCTCTTTTAAAGGAAAGAAATTTCATGTTTTATCTCGAAAAGAAAAACGAAGGCTCGCGAATAAAAACGTTATCTGACTTTTAAATAGTTCGGTTTGTCGAACTAACACGATTACTTTTGAAATCATAAGCATTACTAACACAATTACGACTTAAAGTCCTAAGCATTACTTGAGCTTTATAAAAATAAGTAACATTAAATAGGTACCATTCAAAATCATAAACATGATTCGTATTTCTCAACAAGTTTTGCTCAATTTACATATTTCTACCTTGGGTGATTTTCATAAAAGTTTAATTATATTAAGATAACTTGTTATATATATATACCCTTTATTAATAAAACCATTCCCATTTCTTACAGAATAATTACTAACAACAATAGTCATTTCTCAGAATTGTTTGTTTGTTTTTGAATTTCGCACAAAGTTACTCGAGGGCTATCTGTGCTAGCCGTCCCTAATTTAGTAGTGTAAGATTAGAGGGAAGGCAGCTAGTCATCACCACCCACCGCCAACTCTTGGGCTAGACTTATACCAACGAACAGTGGGATTGACCGTCACATTATAATGCCCCCACGGCTGGTAGGGCGAGCATGTTTGATGTGACGGGGAATTTTGTTTAGTGTTATGTTGTTTTCTCTAAACACTTTTAAATAGCTTAAAATTAGCAAACCTTAACAATACGATGCAGTTTTGCACACGTTTAGACCAAAACAAAAACAGTGTAAGTACATTTTATCTCCGCGCCCAAACAGAAGGAAATACAGTTATTACAGATTGAAGTTAAATTTCATTGACTTTTGATGTTCTTGGGTACAAAACAGAACAAAGAGCAAAAAATAATTAACACAAAACCCATCCATGGTACACGTCCAGTAGGAGACACCTTACATTAATATATTTAAAGGTTTATCGTAACGAGTTTAAACTTCTTTGCCTCAAGTAATAATAATAATAACATTTTTGCACAAAAATATGTTGAGGTCGGACCCACAGCTAGAAATAGCCAACATAAACAACCGATATGAAACTAAATCCTCTGTGTTTCCAGTGACAGCTTTGATAATATTGGTTATACTAGTTATTATATCGTATACATTTTTATTTATCGTACATCACTATACTACTACTATAAACACTTTCCCAGATGCTTTTTGAAATGTATATATATATATATATCTTTATATACATCTATATATATGTCTGTATCATCATATATATATATATATTTTAATATACATCTACATATATCTGTATCTTAAAAAAACATCAATATATATCTGTATCTTTATATACATCTATATACAGCTTTACCTTTATATAATCTATATATATCTATATCTTTATATACATTTTTATATATATTTGTATCGCTCATTCTTCTTGGAAAGTTGAATCAATATATAAGAAAAATAATATTGTATTAAATGATAAAAGTATGAAAATTTGAATGTCACAGTTTTATCAAGAATGAGAACTCTGTTTTAAATGTTACAGTTTTATTTAGAACGACAAAACTGTTTTATAGGTCGGATTTTAATAAAAATGAGAACCATGTTTTAAATATTACAGTTTTGTTAAGAATGAGAAGTCTGTTTTAAATATTACAGTTTTTATGAGAACGACAAATCATTTAAAATATTAAATTTGATTAAGAATGAGAACCCTGTTTTAAATATTACAGCTTTGTTCAGAATGATAACCGTGTTTTAAATATCACAGTTATATTCAGGAAAGACTACCCTGTTTTAAATTTTACTGTTTTATTGAGAATGACAACCATATTTTAATTATTACAGTTTTATTCATAACGACAAACCTGTTTTAAGTATTTCAGTTTTATTAAGAACGACAGTACTGTTTTAAATATTACAGTTTTATTAAGAACTAAAACCGTTTTCTTTAAGAATTACGGTTTTATTAAGAACGACAAATCTATTTTAAATATAACAGATCTATTAAGAACGACACACTTGTTTTAAATATTACAGTTTATTAAGAAGGAGAACATTTTTAAATGTTACAGTTTTATTCATAACGACAACACTGTTTTAAATATTACAGTTTTACTAAGAATGAGAACCCTGTTTAAATGTTTGTAAAGCTAACGGAACTTTCACAAATATATTCAAATTTTTATTCTTTTATGTATCTTTTTAAAAAATTGTATTCTTGGTGCTGCAAAGAAAATAGCAAACTAGTTCGACTTTCATAAATTGACCAAAAATAAATTAGTCAAAGTCTTTGAAAAGTCAGAAAACTTGATTTTAGTCTTTTAGGACTAAATGTCATATTTCCATAAAGTCATATGCATTTTGTATTTTTCATTAAAGTGTTTTAAAGTATATTCAAATCTATTTAGAAACTTGTTTTTTTTTTGCAAAGATGCAATATAAATTCTGATTACATAGAATCAGTAGTATGAAGTGCTGGAAAATTTGGGTAAAGAACATTACTTCAAACTTCCGTCAGCGCATCATGTACAGGTGAATAAGACGCTCTACTCGTTGTCCGAAAGTCCGGGTTCAAATCTACGTCTTACAGAATATGCTCGTTCTTTTAGCCTTAGGTATTTATATTGTGATGCTCAATCCAACTAATCGGTGACAAAAGAGTAATCCAAGAACTGGCGGTGTTGAATGATGACTAGCTACTTTCACTCTCGTCTTACACTTCTAAATGAAGGACTTTTAGGGCAGATAGTCCGCGTATAGCTTTGCACGAAATTCGAAATAAACCAACGAACTTCCTTTATAAACACTAAAAAAAAAAACATCGTTACAAATACACACTGAGTTTTTTAAATTGTGTTGATAGGCTTAAATTACTATGACTTGCTTCTCAGAATATTTGTGGATTAATGTTGGTTTGAAAAGAGAGCCACTGTTTTCCACTCACATAAGAAAATTTACTTCTTGGTGTGTTATCGAAGTACTACAACTAATACAAATAGTTGTTTGTTTGTTTTGTGACTTTCATAACAGCATGCTTTGTCACGATATAATTTTCTTATTCTCCAAAAATGACTTGTAACCTTAAAAATCGTCATCACGTTTGTGGCTTTTCAAAGAAATCTACTGTTGCTTCGAGATCTGTAAGACATATGAAAGAAAAAACGTGATTTTGATGCTTTCTACCGGTAGTGAGTCATTTTTAGAAGATTTTTCTAAAATTCTATTTGGAATTTTTGTAAAGCTACATGAGAAATATCTGTACCAGCCATCCCTAATTTAGTAGCGAAAGACAAGAAAGCCAACAAGTCTTCACCACCCAACGCTATCTCTCGGGCTACACTTTTACCAATGAATAGTTGGATTAATTGAAAGGGTGAGCATGTATGGTGTGACAGGAATTCGAACTTTCGACCATATAGTGTCAGTCGACCGCCCTCAGTATCTGGCTATGTGGGCCGCTTTAGTAACAAGATACAGAAAATAAAGAAGGTATGTTTGTGTATAATTTATAAATAACATACTTTCAAAACAATTAAACAGTTTCATTTACACAACGTTATTTGAAAATTCCATGTGAAACAGGAGATAGTTTTCTGGTTTTGCAATGCTTAAATTCGATGTTGAGCTTCTTGTGAATTCAAATCAATAGGTAGCGTATTAGTTAATTTTTTTTAAATCTTATTGTATCATTAAAACAAATAATTAAATATAGCTTTCAAAAATGGGGTTTCCATTCGACACATAGTTAAGTGTCGAATAATAATAATGACCTAGTCCAAAATACTGAATGAGATTATCAAACTGCATTAATAATGTTCTAATTTAGTGGGATAAGAATCTGGAGGTCCACCTCCGACCTTCACCTTTAGTCTGTCTCAGTGAAAAGGCATCAAAACTAAACAAAATACTTTCAAGCTTTAAGGGCACTAAGGCGAACTACAATAGTAATGGCGGACATTGTCTTGCTTCGCTATGTGAAATAAACCTTTATTAAATTGCAACATTAAGTTCGTGCTATGAAGATAATGTCGAGTTATTTAACTAGACCATTGCATTTGATGTTGAAATTTAGTTGTCTGACTTAGATGTCAATAATTATAATCACCATTCCGAACAGTTTATGATTTTATTACATTTTCTGCAAAGCGGCGAAATGATTGTGTAACTTATCGCTGCAGATTAATAATATTTGTAAATCAGCTCTTCTAGTTTCATGTATGAAGTTTCACTGTTTATGTATTTATACATTGTACCCAACATTTTAAAACCAGTAGTTATGTTGAAAATAATTGGAGTATTACTCCCATGTAACTCTTTCAGGTATCCAAGGTTCATGAGAACAAAGAGCTTAACAAAACCAAAAAATATTTTCTTTCTTGAACCTTCCGGTAGATGTCACCTTACAACTAAAGAATCTTGCTCTCTTGAGTCTGCAGCAAAACATCATCCTGCCAACAAAATCCAGCTCTTGTATGTTTGTAAGAACTTGAGGCAGCTAAAGGACGACAAGCCTTTCCAAATTGTATCACAAATTGAACACGTTGAAATTAAATCATTGAATTTCACACACGTTTTTTCTGGAACACCGTTAGTTAGCTGGTATGAAAGTGGAATACTGAACGTAACTAAGAAAAGAACAAATGACTTATCTGACGGTTTAAAATTTGTTTTGTTTAAAAAGTATGGTGGTGTTACCATCGACTCTGACTGTATAATAAGTAAACCACTTCCCAACTTGTATGCTTACGCTGGTTTTCAAACTTTACCAGTTGTGAACAATGCTATAATTAAAGCACGGAAAGATAGTCCATTCCTCGTTGAATGCATGCAACGGTTTGTGAAAGAATACAGCCCATCAATTTGGTGTCATAACGGTCCTAGCTTATTGACCAGAGAAACGTGTGGGAATAAATACAAATATTTTGCTCCAGGTTTCACGTGTTACGGAATTGATCTCTTTCCCGTTCCAGCTTTTTATGCTGTTCATTTTTCTCAGTTACGACTGTTTTCTGATCCCAATGTTTCTGAGTTCTTAAAAGAAATCACAAATTGAAAACGTTGAAGTTAAGCCGATAAATTTCGAGTTATTATTCTCCGGAACACCGATAGCTACATGGTATCAGAGTGAACTGTTTAACGTAACCATTCACAAAACAGCTTTTCTGTCAGATGGTTTAAAATATACACTGCTGAAAGTGTATGGTGTTGTAGCCATCGTTTCTGAGTGTATAATAAAAAAACCACTTCCCAACTTGTCTGCTTACGCTAGTTTTCATTCGTTATTAACTTTAAACAATGCTATAATTAAAGCACAGAAGGAAAGTCCATTCCTCGTTGAATGCGTGCAACGATTTTTACAGAATACAGACCAAAAATCTGGGGATATATGGGCCCTGCTTTAGGGACCAGGGTTTTTCGAGAAGCATGTAGAAGAGAAAACAAATACTATGCTCCAGGAAATTCCAGCTTTTTATCCTATTCATTTTTTTCAGCGTCAACTGTTTTTTGATCCCAATGTTTCCAAGTCCTTAATAGAAGTCTGTAACGATAGCTATATGGTACATATTTGGAACAGTCAAGTTCGAAGAAAACAATTTAAACCTGGAGATGAGAGTTCAATGGATCATTTCTACAAGAAAAATTGTCCAATAACTTATTTTTATTTTGTGAAACTAGATGTAGGAGAATGAATCTCAAAGTACTTATAAAAGATAATACAGATTTAAAGACCATTTTAAGAGGCATTTATTCGATTCTATTTGTTGTTAGTATTGAAAGAGCTTATTAAGATTTTACTTGAAACAAGGATAAGAAATTTTAAAGCGTAGTTCATGTTTTTACTGGTTTTCGTTTAGGAAATTAAATTAGATAATACTTATATTATCTTTCATTTTACAAATTTTTTTGGCATACGAGGTCTGTTAAAAAATACGCGGACTGTTTCAATTGCGCGGCTCCAGTTGGTTTCAGGGGAATCCGCTTGGTGTTGCTAGGTTTGCACAGATCAGCTGATTACGACGCCATTTCCCAATTGCAGATATCTTCATTTGTGTATTAGCTACGCGGTTTTAAGTGAAGTGCGATTTTTTTGTTTGGCGGATTTCAGAATGAATGACCTGAAGGAGCAACGACTTGCTGTGAAATTTTTTGTTAAACTTGGAAAATCTGCGACTGAAAGTTTTGCTATGCTTAACACGGCTTACGGTGATGTTGCTATGAATCGTACGGCATGTTTCAAGTGGCATGAACGTTTTAAGGATGGTCGACAGTCCATTGAAGATGATGAGCGTCCTGGACGTCATTTCGCGTCAACTGACGACCAACACGTCGACAAAATCAACACCCTGGTGTGGGAAAATCGACGTCTGACTGTCAGGAAGCTTGCTGAAGAGTGTGGGATATCAGTTGGATCTTGTTACAAGATTTTGACCGAAAAATTGAAGATGCACCGCGTTGCTGCGAAATTTGTGCCTCAGAACTCGTGAGTTTTTGGCCAAACACTTAAGCACTGTTGTTCCTCACCACCCCTACTCACCTGATTTTGCTCCTTGCGATTTTTTTTTGTTCCCCAAACTCAAAAAACCCTTGAAAGGAAGAAGATTTGAGACGATTTTCGAGATTAAGGCAAATGCGACGAAGGAGCTGGAGGACATTACAAAAGAAGCGTACTAGGACTGTTTCAACAAGTGAAAACACCGTTGGGATAAGTGTGTGCGTTGGGGAGGAGAGTACTTTGAAGGGGCCCAGACCTGTAACGTCTAAATAAAGTATATTTTGTTTTATGACGTCAGTCCGCGTATTTTTTGAACAGCCCTCGTATATACATGGCATATCTCGCACTTAAATAAAAATATATTCTAAGAAACTCTTTCGCCATCATTCGCATAACCCCTGCAGGCTGGAGACAAAGAAAAATTTTGTAAAATGATAGAAACTTATGAATCATTTTAAATGAACACAAAAAACATTCACTAAATAGAATTCAGGATTAAAACTGTGGTTACTATTCGTTGAACATACAAATGTCTCTAAATCAATTAGAAACAGGGAAAATCCATTCAATTAGAACATGTCCTCTACAGTTCACCATGATACTTCAAAGACAAAGAACAGACAGCTAACTAGTCGTATTTTGCGTTTTCTCCTGTTACACGCCTGCGTAAACTCACAACATACTTTTGTTACGTTTTATCCAGTTATCTTAAATTCATTACCTCACAACTTCTCCTTACGCCAAATATGCGACTTTATCAAATAATGTTAGCCCATGATAACAGCCAATATCACGAAGACGAGAATACTTCGTAAGGAGGTCTCTAGTTCTCAAGTCACGCTGACTTAATATATATATCTAGACCTGAGGATTTCTCCACAACCCCTAAAAGTAAAAACCACCTGATTTTAGTGTTAATCCACAGCTTTGGCTTTCTATAGTTCCTCAAGAAACCTAAGAATCTCCCACCCCCCAAAAAATCAATCCAAACTAAACTGCGTGCTCTTTACTAGATCCACTCCCGATTAACTGGTAAGTCAATTTGGTTGTTGATAATTACCATACAATCCAAACCAACAACAGACTTTATTCTCAGCCAAGGTTGATTTTACCATTATTTTCATTTTAAATCCGAAATGACCTACAGTGAAAATCGCATACGGGCTGTATCATTTTTGTCCTTATTCAAACAATCGCAAATATTCAAGACACCATCCCAACTGTCACAGTGCACTACTTCATCCTCTAAATCCAAATAAGCGGAAACATTTCTACCACTAGTCAAACCACCCAAACTGAACACCCGGAAAACAGAGATTCAGCTACATCAGCAGACTCTACCAATTTTACCACCATGTTCAAGCAGGCTAAATCTCATATCTAAAGAAAATCACGCAGAGTCAACCGCCAAGATTCCGGTTTCATACATCTATACCCTCTCGATTGTGACGGCTTTCTATTCAAATTTTTGTGATGAGTAGGACTACATCGAACACTACAATTCCACCTGCTAGTCTCAAAGTCCCGATCGCAACTTTTTCGCACCTGGACCGTAAAAGTGGGTTTTAACGGAACTCTCCAATTTTCGTCCGAAGCAAAATAATATTTCTTTGGATTTACAAATAATTTCCGTCTAAAAGAACTACATGTCCCACAAGAGCCGTTTTTTTTGTAAAGTTTGGATCTCCCTTACCTAAGATTCTCAAGACTGTCTGAGGCTTCTTTAAGTCTACCATGTCAACGAAATCTTTCTTTACTAAGCATAAACCACAAACCTTCAGGTACAGCCTACACCAACATCACGAGAATCAATACAATTTTCCTTAGTAATAATAAACCACAAACCTTCAGGTACAGCCTGCATCAACATCACGAGAATCAACACAGTCTTCTTTAAGTAACTTAAGCCACAAACCCCGCGAGAGGGGAGAAAAGAAGAAATTTTTCTGCCACATTTTTTAAATAGTAACTTAACGGCGCAGACTGAAGAGTTTTAAACGTCTTTCTCCAAACTTGTGCTTTTATAACAGACAGAAGCCGTCAGTTCAACTAAATGAAAAATAAACTACAAGTTGTGCATCCTTCACATCATAAGACCTGCGATGACGTAACTTGTCAGCTCTACTGTGACTCATTGACCTACTTTAATCAGGGCCAGGCAACGACAAGTGCGTTCGACTCGTAATTTCACTTTTCGTTTGTAAAAGAGTAGCCCAAGAGTTGGCGGTGGGTAGTAATAACTAGCTGCCTTCCCTCTAGTCTTACACTGCAAAATTAGGGACGGCTAGCGCAGATAGACCTCAAGTAGCTTTACGCGAAATTCAAAATAACAAATAACACTTTAATCATCGAGTAAAATATATCAAAATAAAAAATATCAGCATTCTTTAAGAACCATAAATAATTTATATCATGTTTATAGTTTTCCGCTGGTACGGAGATAAGTCTACGGATTTACAACGATAGATTCAGTAGTTCTATTCCCTCGCTGGATTTAATGGATAGACCTATGTGGCTTTGCTATAAGAAAGTAAAAACCCACACATACACAAGTTTATAATACTGTATGAAACTGTAATATGCCCAAAACAACAATTTGACTTAAATATTATTGTAATGACTCAGTTCAGTATTAGATATTACATGTTGTCTGATTGTCACTTGTGATAAGGAAAAAAAACCTTCATCAACAACAGCGACAGTACGAGCACCATTAACTCTGACATTTATTTCATTGACTTCTAGAAAATGGAAAGAAAGTATACCTGCGAGCCATTCACCGAAAGTTGGCCTTATCGTGGCCTATTAGATAGCTTGATATATTATTAATGCGATAGTCCATGATTTGTATTCCATTACTGCAAAATTGCGTTCTGTGCTTTAAGACTATTGATACATTGATCAAATCCAATATTTAGTTAAAATAACACAAGAGTTGGTGGTGAGTGCTGTTGACTAGATACCTTTCACTTGTCTATTCATTTCAAGTTAGGGCTGGTAACACAGATTGCCGTTAATAACATGAAGGGGTTGAAAAGACTGTGAACAAGGTGAGAAAATGACTAAGATGGGTATTTTGGGAACCTTTGGGGGCATACCTAAAAACTCCTGAAAGTTTTATCATGATTAGAGAAAATTCGTATTGTAAATAGATAGACATAAGTTAACGTAAGCTCACAGCTTATCCACGTGCAGGGCAAAATGACCTTTGTAACGCATGTCAACGTTCGTCGGAGCACTAGATGTGGACCAGAGCTGAACTGGATTCATGTTGCACCCATGTATCACAACCAAACACAATCACCATCTTAATAAGCTCTTTATTGATTGTTTAGCACTAGATGTGGACCAGTTTAACCAGAGCTGAACTGGATTCATGTTGCACCCATGTATCACAACCAAACACAATCACCATCTTAGTAAGCTCTTTATTGATTGTTTAGCACTAGATGTGGACCAGTTTAACCAGAGCTGAACTGGATTCATGTTGCACCCATGTATCACAACCAAACACAATCACCATCTTAGTAAGCTCTTTATTGATTGTTTAGCACTAGATGTGGACCAGTTTAACCAGAGCTGAACTGGGTTCATGTTGCATGTTGCACCCATGTATCACAACCAAACACAATCACCATCTTAGTAAGCTCTTTATTGATTGTTTAGCACTAGATGTGGACCAGTTTAACCAGAGCTGAACTGGATTCATGTTGCACCCATGTATCACAACCAAACACGATCACCATCTTAATAAGCTCTTTATTGATTGTTTAGCACATCATTTATTGCTCTTTACAATCTTCACAAGCACACATTTGACAAATTGTGTCATCAACTCAGTCAACCAGTCTGACTGTAAATGATAAGACAAAGCACGTGCCTTTATCCATCCAACATAAGCTGACAAAATTGGAACAACATGCAGTTATATACCGAAATGTTTGTTGTCTATGCTTACTTAAAGAAGGTTTCTTCGACATGGTAGACTTAAAGAAGTCTGAGGCTCTCTTGAGAGTCTTGAATAAGGGAGTTTCAGAATGTACAAAAGAAACTTCTTTTGGATGGCAGGGATATGTAAATCCAAAGAAATATAATTTTACCACGGAGGAAAATTCGAGTGTTTGTGAAAACCCACATTCATGGTCTAGGCGCCGAAAAAGCTGCGATCGGGACTTTAAGATAAACAAATGGAACAGTTGTGTTCGATGTAATTATACTCATCACAGTTGGTTGGATAGAAAGGAGAGAAGATGTCACAATCGATACGATATGGAAGTGTGGTACAGGAGCCTTCGAGAAAGTTCTCTGGAAGGTTGTTCGTCGAAAAGGGATGATTGTGGTGGTTGAGTCTGCGTGAATATGGTGTATTTTGCGCAATATTCAAAAACAAACAAATGCAAGAAAACAAACTTCATTATGAAAACATAAGGATATCTTATGAAACCGTTTGAATACTTTTAAAAGCATATACAAATGTATACAAATATGTATTCTTTTCTGTATCTTTAAAAAAAAATGTATTCATGGTGCGGCAAAGAAAATGACAAATTAGTTCGACTTTCAAAAACTGACCAAAAATAAATTAGTCAGTGTCTTCTAAAAGTCATAAAACTTGAATGCCAGTCTTACAGGATTACATATCATATTTCCGTAGTAAATAAATTAACTCTGAGCAAACCATGCTGGTATCGAATATAAAAGTACTGTTTTCTCTGTTAGTTGGTGTATCTAATTAAGATACCAGGACTTTAATATTATTAAGTGAATGGAAAATAGTGACATTTTTTATTAACAAACCCTAATGTGCTAATATGTTTATGCTTTTTAAAATTCATCATTTATTTTCGTGCTGTTAAGAACCAGACCAAAGAAGTAGAAGTCAGTTCTTACGCGTTCTTACGCTTGCCGTCCTTTATTTAGCAGTGTAAGACTCGAGGGAAGGCAGCTAGTCATCACCACCCACCGTCGACTCTTTTACCAATGAATAGTGGGATTGGCCGTCACAATATAATGCCACCACGACTAAAAGAGCCAGCATGCTTGGTGCGACCGAGATTCGAAACCGCGACCCTCGAAGTATTAAGAGTCGAATGCCTTAACGCACTTGGCCATGCCGGACCACGACCCAACACGTTGAGTAGACTTGAAATCATATGTTTCCAAATATTATTTTAAAGCGAAATAAATAACAAAAAACTAAAATTCAATGTTTACCTCGTTAGAGATTGGTGAACTTAAATATTTCGTTTTTGCTATTGTAACGATCACAGACAGTCGAACCATGAAAGTTCCAAGCGACAACCGAATACGTTCGCTCCATGTTTCTCAAAGGGATGTTAACCTCAGTGTTTATCTAGCCACGAGAAACGTTTTATAAGGCTTTCAAAAGCAATTATAGGTTTAGTTAGACTTAATATTAGCATTACAAGATTAATTATAAATCTATTTTATATGTAAATGTATTTTAATATGGACAAATTTATAAAGATTGTTCTATGCCTATAACAGGTATTTTATGAATCTTTGTATGCAGTTACTGAAACTACCGCTTGCTGTGGATTTCTCACTTATAATCATTGGAAGAGAGAGAGGTAATAGTGGAATGAGAGAACAAATTAATTTTTTAAACGAGACAAAAAGAATTTCTGGAAGGAAATGCAACTTTTACATTTACTGTAACCCTGTAATCATATGTTACTTCCGTACATTTCAAGTCACATACCTGATATTCGCAGATTACAAGGAACTGATAAAACACAACCAGTTAAAAATAAACAACCGATGATGATTTACAACCTTTTTTCTCGTCTTTTGTTGAAACAGGTAAAAGTCGTGTTTTATCTCTGAAAGAACAAAACTATTCTGCGTATACAAAAGTGGCCACCTACTTTAAAGTTTCACTTTGAATATAGCTTAGAAATTCGGAATATTTCTTGAAGAGAAGAACATGTTTTAGCTTTATATTTCGATACAACGATGTAGCAAAATGCTTTGCTGTTTGAATAAAGACTCAACTTTGATCGAAGTCTGAGCCAGTTAACGTCTGTTGGCCAAGTTCTATACACTTCGTAAACCGAATTGCAAAACATTAAGGTTTCACGATGATTCAGTTCTCGTGTTTTTAAATAATTGAGGATTTCTGAAAGTTTCTAATATTTAAGAGACTATAAATTGAGAAAATTCAAACTAAAATAATCGCCAAGTTACTAGTTCTGTGGTTCCTTAATCAGTTAAGTAATTGTGGTTAATATAAATTTCGATAGTATATACATAACTAACGAAACGTACCCGGCTGGTACAGTGTTCAGGTTACGGTTCTCGAAGGCTAAAAGCAGGGGCTCGATTCCCCTTGGTGGACTCAGCAGATAGCCCATTCAAATATAAACTAACGAAACCAAACTTCGCCCGTGTGTAACTCATAGCGAAATCTTGTGAAAGCCACTGACACCTGTCGTATAATGTTTCACTTTAAATACATCAGTAAGTAAAACGACCAACAGAATACTTAAAAAAATAAAAACAAAACAGAAATACAAATATTAAGATTCTACATATAACCAGGTGAAACCTCACAAGTGATGAAAGTAGTCTATATCATATTTTAACGACCATCACAAAAAATTAGTTTACATCTAAAAAAATATTTTTACCAATTTGAGAAAGTTGCTGATTATGTGTTTTACTTGACGTACAACTTGTCGATTTAACTCGAACCATTTCAAAGTTTAACATTTATCAGATTAAAAAGCAAAAACTTTAATTTTTTTTGACAGGCACGTCTGTGGTGAATCAACGTGAAAATATAAACATAAATAGGTGGATTGTGATATTTTTAACAAAAAGTATTAAAACAACAGGTTAATAATTTATAAATGATAAAAATAAAAAGTCGACTAATTTTGAAAGGGAAATATTTTTCATTCTTGAGGATCACAGTTTCATTTCTGTTGAATATCGCGTAAAGATACACGAGAGTTATGTGTGTGAGTTGACCTTAATTTGGAAATGAAAGACTGAATGGAAGTAACAACCATCTACCGACGAACGCTTGGGCTAGCTACTTTTTTACCGACAAATTGACTGTTACATTATCACGCGCCTAATGGCTAAATGGGTAAGGAGTTTTGGTGGGACGAAGATTCGAATCTGCGACCTTCAGAGTGGGAGTCGAGCACCTAAGCACCTTCGACAGCCTTTGTCCTTAAAGAGTGTATATTTCATTCCATAAGAACGGTCTGATGTATCGTAGCCAATCACAATATATATTTTTCTCATCATTTATGTATTATATTGCTGAAAAAATATAACTGGTTTTTATGTATTTGGCCAATGTACTCGTCCTTAAATAACTTTGCTCTGTTTTGTTTTTACTGAAAGTGTAATTTATGTTTAATATCCTTCAAAATAATTTGTAAGATTAAAATGTGCACAAGTAATTACGCCATAAAGTACCTGTGACCAAAGTACTTTTCATCTTCGGTTTCTGATTATTCCATGTTAATAAATAGCTTTCTTGTTTATTATTCTTGAATATTCAAATAAATGTGTTCTATTCCAACCGCCCCCCGCTAGTACAGCGGTATGTCCACAGGTTTACAACGATAAATTCAGCGGTTCGATTATCTCGGTGGGCTCGGTAGATAGCCCGAAGTGGGTTTGCAAAAAGGAAAACACACACACACATACTCTATTCTACATGACATAAAGTCTTCTTCACGGATCTGTGGACGTCACAGTTTTAAAAAGTGATTTGGAATGATAGTAAGTGAAAAAATATAAATCTGAAACAATATAATGAAACGTTGTATGGCGAGTGTGTTATAAAGCAGTTCCAATTAAATAGGTGTCTTTGAAGAGTTATTTTTCTATCTGTATATATAATAGTTTAACCTCCCATAATAGAATAGAATTTCAGATATTTGTGTTACGCCTAATTTCCGAAACAATTTTTAAAACTTGTTTGTTTTGGATTTCTTTATCACGTGCAAGGCTACACAAGTAAAATGCATTCAACTTTAACCTTTGATCTTTACTCACCAGTGGCTTTCATTAAGGTGGTGTCTTTTGGTTTGTTTATTTGTTTCTGAATTCAACGCAAAGCTATAAAAAGTTCAGCGACACTGGGTTAAGAACAGTGGGATATTCGCATTCCCACGTTAAGTACTAGGCCATTCAGGTGTTAAGTTTTAGGTCATTCCCATGTTAAATACCAGGTCATTCTCATGTTAAGTACTTGACAATTAACATGGAAAGCACTAGTCAATTTCCATATTTACAGGTAAACACTGAGATTAATGATCCATTAAAGTTAAAATTGAACCATATTAGAGGACTGTGAATTTGAGATTCTATGGATAAAATTCTGAAACAACAACAAAAAGAGTATCTTGTAAATAGTTGAATTATCACGTTGATAATCCTATGTTTAAAATCCTGATATACCTTTTTAAATCTTACTGTAGGTCGGTTTAGTTTCGTGGCTCTGGAATTTGGCGCCAAGGTGCTTGAGTGCTATCTGGGCTAGCCGTCTCTAATTTAGGAATGTAAAACTAGAGAGAAGGCAGCTTGTCAACACCACCCTCCGCCATCCCTTTGGTTACTCTTTCACCAAAGAATAGTGGTATTGATCGTCACTTTATAACGTCCCCAAGGCTGAAAGGGCAAACATGTTTGGTTTTACGGGGATTTGAACCTGCGACCCTCGTATTACAAGTCGAGTGCCTTAACTACCTGGCATGCTGTGCCTTAATATAAGAACATCATCATATGTGTACGCGAAAAAAATATATTCTGATAAACATAACTAATAATGTAATAGATTATTCATTAATCATTTTAATTCAGAATAGCTGAGTTAGATAATTTTTAAGTATAAAGAGGCGAATATTATGAAGTGTCGAAAACTTTAAATAAGAATCGTTTCTTCTAAGTTTTTTTTAAAAATATCAAAAAATGAACCACAACACACACACATTTTGTACTTTTAAATATCATAATAGTTAGTTCACATCAATCTGACTCGCCTAAGAGGGGAATACAAATAAACGTTAGAAATATTGTGTGTTGGGACTCACTAACATAACATTCACTGTATCCCATTTACAAAGACGACATTTGTCTCTTTCTTAATCAAATAGATATTTTATCTAATACAAAAAATAGGCTTCAAAATTAATCAATAGTATGATCAAAAAATGGATGATTTAATTATTGTCGAAACATGGCAGGTGTAAGAATATCCTCATCTTAGCGTTCACTACTTTCTCTTAGCCAGTAACATTATAGAAGTCGAATTTCTGTTATCATATTTTTGCTTAAAATGTGTCACTTTGTGTTCAATAGCTAGATCAAAATAATAAAGTTCCAGAATAAACGGAAAAATGAATAAATATTTGTATATTTTTCAGAAATTGTAATATTCTTCCAAAATTATTTGTCTTTTATGAAATATTATTGTTTTTGCAAAAAATAAGGCATATTTCATGTAACAGTTTTGCGCTAATGATAAAAAAGAATAAACCCTCTTTGAAAAAAAATTATTTTGGATTAGACGATCCTTTTAATTTATATTTGGTGAAACAATATTTTAGTTGAAAGGTAATTTATTTGTCTAATCGAGATGATGTACCACTGATCTGATGTTGGATTCAGTTCAGTATCATATTACTTTTATTGCAAACCGACTAAAATATTGTACGACTTGAAGGTTTTATTTTAATAATATTTGAAAGTTTATTTTTTGAGTTTTGTTTGTGAATATTCAATAATGATCTGTCAATAAATTGTGTTCAACATATTAGATAAAAGTAGCAGTTATTTTACGATTGTAATAACTTTAGTGAATTACATAACTGTCTCAGTTCAGTAGAGTTCCTCAAAATGAAAAACGTGACAGAACCAGAAAACATGTCCTTTTATGAGACCTCTGGTAAATGCTACATTATGAGTAGAGAATCTTGCTCTATTGAGTTTTCAGCAAAATATCATCTTGCCAACAGAATCCAGTTATTTCACGGCTGTAATAACTTGAGAGAATTACAGAAGGACGAGTTTTTCCAAACTGTATCACAAATTGAAAACGTTGAAGTTAAGCCGATGAGCTCAGAGTTATTATTCTCCGGAAAAGCACTAGCTACATGGTATTACAGTGAACTGTTTAACGTAACCATTCACAAAACAGCTTTTCTGGCAGATGGTTTAAAATATGTCTGCTCAAAAAGTATGGTGGTGTAGCCATCGACTCTGACTGTATGATAAGAAAACCACTTCCCAACTTGTCTGCTTACGCTGGTTTCCAATTTTTATTAACCGTAAACAATGCTATAATTAAAGCACCGAAAGAAAGTCCATTCCTCGTTGAATGCATGAAAAGATTTATTACAGAATACAGCCCAAAAATTTGGGGATATATGGGCACTGCTTTAGTGATCAGGGTTTTTCGAGAAGCATGTAAAAGAGAAAACAAATAGTTTTTTCCAGGATTCACGTGCTATGGAGTTCATCTCTTTCCCGTTCCAGTTTATATCGTATTCATTTTTCTCAGCGTCAACTGTTTATTGATCCCAATGTTTCTGAGTTCTTAAGAGAAATCTGGAACGACAGCTACATGGTTCATATCTGGAACAGTCAAGTTCGAAGAAAACAGTTTAAACCTAGAGATGAGAGCCCAATGGATCATTTGTACAAGGAGAATTGTTCAATAACTTATTCTTAAAAATATCATCTAGTCTCGCATTCTTATGTCATTCAAATCGTTTCCGATGCTTTCCAGAAAATCGCTGTCATTACGTCACACTCTTATTGTTACACATTAAAAGCTTCCTTTACCCAAAAAAAATTAATCTAAATAATCTAAAAAATAAGATTACTCATAATGTCTAGTTATAGCTTTCAGTCTTTGTGCTTCCTAATAAAACTAAATTATTCTATTTTTGTGTGAAGTATATGTTGGTGAGCACAATAATAATTGCAACAAAATATTGATCCATTCACTGTTTTCAAAAGTCTGTTTTGGTATAGTTTAAAACATGTGCTACAGATACGCTTTGGGTGTGGGACGTTTTGGTAGTTAAAATCCTTGACTAACAATATGTTAATTGTGACATTGAATTTCTTTACCGAACATGACCTCCTCTTTAGCCTTGTAGTTGTTGTAATGGTATAGTCAATCCTACTTTATCTTGGTAAAGAGTAGCCAAGATTTGGTGGTGGGTGATATCAACTCGCCGGCTTCTCTCTATTCTTTCACTTCGATATTAGAGTTGTCTCGTGCAAACAGTCCTCGAATAGCTTCAAGCGAAAGGTCAATAGCAAAAAATAAAAAAAAAAAAACATCTCGTGTAGGTGTGTTTTGTACAAAGATGAACAGTTGAAATAGATCATAAATAACTCTAATTTTACTTCATACCTTCTGTAACTCAGAACGTCAGTTTTTTTTCTAAATATAGTAATGTTATGTGTGCTTCAATTCAGTGTTTGCTAACACGAGAAAATTACCAATGTCTTCAAGTAAAGTTTAGCTTTAATGTTTCCCTCTGAACAGTTATGAAGTAGAAATTGTTGTGTTTATTAGTAAACAAAACTCTATTTGAACATAGTTTGATAGATAATTTAACCGAACTCTCACTAGTGAAAAATCGTATAAGAAACAAATGGCACCTTAAAGTTCAACTGTGCTTGTGATTCAAGCTGAATGCAGCACGAGGTTCTAGCTTGACTGGCTGATTTCGTATTTTCGTCCAGCTAACTTGATAGTTCATCACTGATTATCTATCCAACAACTGACGAGCTTGGGTAAGCACCTGATGGATAGTTATCTCAACCACTAACTTGGTTTAGCGCCTACTGGTTAACTGATCCAAGAAAAAAATCTTGGTTTAACGCCTGCTTTTAACTATCAAAACAACTATTTAACAAGGTTTAGCTCATAATGTCTATTTATTGTAACATTTAACTAAATTATATTAACACCTTCTATTTAAATATCTTAACAATTAATTAAATTAGTTTAGCATCTGATGGTTAACTATCTTACAAATTAATTAAATTGGTTTAGTTCTTGCTGGTTAACCATCCCACCAACTAATTAGCTTCGTATAACACCTTCTAATTAACTATCACACCAACTAACTAATATGGTTAAGCGTTTGCTTGTTAACTATCTTAACAATTAATGAAATTGGTTGATACATCCTAGAGTACCGACTGTTTTGTCTGTTGCCTCCATCTGAGAGTGGATACATCCTGAAGTTCTGGCTGTTTAGTCTGTTGTCTCCATCTGAGAGTTGAGGCACCCTGGAGTACTAGCTGTTTAGTCTGCTTCCTCCATTTAAGAGGGGGCCTGGCATGGCCTAGCACGTTAAGGCGTACCCTTCGTAATCTGAGGGTTGCGGGTTCGCGCCGGAATCGCGCCAAACATGCTCGCCCTCCCAGCCGTGGGGGCGTTATAATGTTGCGGTCAATCCCACTATTTGTTGGTAAAAGAGTAGCCCAAGAGTTGGCGGTGAGTGGTGATGACTAGCTGCCTTCCCTCTAGTCTTACACTGCTAAATTAGGGACGGCTAGCACAGATAGCCCTTGAGTTGCTTTGTGCGAAATTTCAAAACAAAACAAACAAACAAACTATTTAAGAGTTGTTACATTCTGGAGTAGGGTGTGCTGTTTAACTATCCCTCCATCTAATTAACTTGATTTAGCGTCTGCTGGTCAACTGTCCCACGAACCAACTAATATTGTTAATCGTCTACTATCATTAATTTTAACTACAAAAGAAATAACTTACACTTGTTTTGTTATTGGAGTAACTATTACAAGTGTTAAATTGCAACAGTTTGAAAAAAAACAAGTTTCTAACACTAGATTAAAAATTTCCAGTTTTAAGATGAACCAAAACCGATTTCTAAGACAAATGCTACATTTTATCAGTTAAAATGCTGGATTTAGATAAATATAATTCGATATTAATCCCCATAAAATTAGAGTTCTTTCTATAAGGTGAAATCAAACAAGTCAAATTTTTTCCATTGTATTGCTTGAAAACTATATATTAAAATATTAATATTGTCATAGGGACAGGTAAAAGAAATAGCAAAATTATATTTCTGTTCGCCAGTGGAATCAGGATGAGTTTCTTGGATACCTGGAGAAGTTTGTTTTTTTGTTTATTTGGAATTAAGCACAAAGTTACGCAATTAGCATTTAGTGCTTTGTCCACCACAGGTGCAGAAATCCTATTTCTACGTATATAATATTATGTTTGGAAAAAAACAACAACACCAAAATCAGTTACTTGTGAGGAATAAAGAAGAAAGGAGAGATATTCTTCCCTGAAGAACTTCTTAAGTGTACTTCTGTCACTGAGTATCCAGAACTTAATACGTGTTTTGCAATATCAAAATTGCATCTAAAGCTGACGTCATAAAGGACTTCAGGACTTGTGTGACTCCATGGTAGAAATCTGAATTCCGAAGCAGACAACCAAAGTTTGGAACTGTGTGATACATCAAAACTTTCTACAAATTTTATAAGAGATAAAAGTGACAATCAATCCGTTAGCGTCTATGAAGATAGGATGATGCTAAGTGACTATCCTTTCTTTGGTCTGTACTTCAAAATTAAAGACAGCAACAGATAAACTTAGCAGTTATGACTTATCTATAATTAACTTGGGTTTAAATGTCATACATAAACTTGATATCTATCTGAATGTTTTAAATAACAAACAAACACTTGGAATGCGAAAGAACCAAAACTGAGGAAACACTGCGTTATAACACGAAAACAGGAGTTTTTGTATATGCACAGTAAAATAGAGCGAGAGAAAGATGTTGGCTTCAACAGATGTGTGGTGTGAAATAAATTCATTATATTCTAAAACTTTTGCTAATTTATTCTGAGAGAGTGACTAGAAATGGTAATTATTTCTCTTAGCAAATTTAAATTTAACATTTTTTTTTGAAAAAGTAAATTCTTTGATTATTTAAAAGTTGCTGTTGTTTTTTTTTAAATTAAGCGAGAAACCAAACAAAGGAATATCTGTGCTCTGTCCACGGCGGGTATTGAATACCGTTTTGTAGCGATAAAAGCCCTCAGACATACCGCTGTGCCACTGGTAGTTAATTGTTTAAAAGATCCAATTATATTAATTTAAGTTTATTCATATTTTGTACATATTTTTCGGTTCTATAACTAATATACTGTTTATATTTACTGTCTTATTTATCAATTGTCTATCGTTTAGTAATTACTATAGTAATTACACAACACGAAACATCATAAATTTAATCATGACAATCTAGAAGTCGATTATTTTGATACAAATCACGAAAATGAATATTATATTGTTAAAAGTCAGTATAGTATTTTTGTGTGTAAGATACACAACTATTTTCAAGGCTACCTTCAGGGAATAAATGTTTTTCACAGTTATTATTTTTTATTTGTTCAACATAAGCTTAATCTTTTATTATTTTTAAAGTATTTCAAAAGTAGTAGAGGCACACAATATTTGACCTTAGGTGTGAGGGACACAGAGAGTTTTGAGACCTCTATTTTGGAAAAGAAGTGCCTCCTATACACAACAAAATATAATAGCTAACAGTTTAATTAGACAGTCAATCTTACAACTTTGTGATAACTTGTTGTGTAGACAACATTAAAAGTTTCTGAAAATACCAGCTTGGCGAGGTGGGTTAAGGCATTCGATTCGTTAACTGAGGGTCGCGGGTTCGAATGCTCGTCACACCAAACATGTTCGCCCTTTCACTCTTGGGAGCATTATAATGTGACGGACAATCCAACTATTCTTTGTTAAAAGAGTAGCTCAAGAGTTGGCGATGGGTGGTGATGACTAGCTGCCTTCTCTCTCATCTTACTTTGCTAAATTAGAGACGGCTAGCGCAGATAGCCTTGAGTGGCTTTGCAAAATTAAAGAAAACAAACCATGTGCTGGTAACTCTTGGGCTACTCTTTGAGCCTTTGAGAAAGTTCTCAGGAAGGTTGTTCGTCGAAAACGGATGGTTGTGGTGGTGTCTTTATTTAGGTTTAGACTGCGTGAACATGGTGAACCTTTGCGTAATATTGAAAAACAAATAAATATTAGAAAACAAACTTCATTATGAAAACATAAGGATATCTTATGAAACCGTTTGAATACTTTTAAAAACATATACAAATCTATACAAATATGTATTCTTTTCTGTATCTTTCTTTGCTGTCTGAATAAGAGCCCACCATGAATCACATTCGTAGCCAGTTAACAAATGTTGGCCAAGTTCTATACATTTCCAGAAACTAATTGCAAAACATTAGGGTTTAACGATGATTTAGCTCTTTTGTTTTTTAATAATTGAGGATTTCTACAAGTTTCTAATCTTTAACTGACTATAAACTGAGAAATTTCAAACTAGAATAATCAAGAAGTTACTAGTTCTGTGGTTCCTTATAAGCGCTTAAATATAATCAATTCACTAATTGTGGTTATTGTAAATTTCTTCAGTATATACATAACTAGCGAAACATACTTCGCTGGTACAGAGGTAGGTCTACGGATTTCCAATACTAAAAGGAAGAGTTCGATTCCCCTTTGTCGTTTCAGTAGCTGATCTGATTTGGCTTTACTATAAGAAAACAAACACATGGCGAAATCATTTGAAAGCCAATGACGTCTTTCTTACATAGCGTTTCACTTTAAATATATCGTAGGTAAATCGAGAAACAGACATCTTAAAATAAAAACAATACAGATTTTAAGATTCTACAGATAATGAAGAAGGTATAATTTATATATATTATATTTTCAAAATAATTAAACAGTTTTAATTCCACATTATTTTATGTGTAATAAAAATAACACTTAACTTTATTTGAAAAAGGCTATGGGAAATAGACGATAACTTTGTGGTTTAACAATGCTTAAATCCGGTGTTCAGCTTCCTCTAATCTGTTTCAGTGAAAAGGCATCAAAAGTAGGAAAATTACGTTCAAGCTTTCAGGATACTAACACTAACCTTGGACTACAATAGTAATGGCGGACATTGTCTTGCTTTGCAATGTGAAATAAACCTTTATTAAATGCATTTGTAAAACACTAATATCGTGCTATGAAGTTAATGTTGGGTTATTTAACTAGACCATTGTATTTGATGTTGAAATTAAATTGTCTGACTTAGATACCAGTAATTCTAATCGCCAGTCCGATCAGTTTATGATTCTATTACATTTTCTGTAAAGCGGCGAAAGAATTGTGTAGCTTATCGCTGTAGAACAATAATATTTGTAATTCAGCTTTTCTACTTTTGTGTACGAAATTTCACTGTTGATCTATTTATAAACTGTACTCAACATTTTAAGAAGTAGTAGTTATGTTGAAAATCAGCGGATTATTACTCCCATGTAAACTTTTTCAGGTCATCCAATGCTCATGAGAACGAAGAATTTAACAGAACCAGAAAATATGTTCTTTTTTGAAACTTCCGGTAGATGTCACCTTACAACTAGAGAATCTTGTTCTATTGAATCTGCAGCAAAACATCATCCTACCAACAGAATCCAGTTCTTGTACGCTTGTAAGAACGTGAGGCAGCTAAAGGACGACAAGCCTTTCCAAATTGTATCACAAATTGAAAACGTTAAAGCTAAATCACTGAATTTCACACATGTGTTTTCAGGAACACCTTTAGCTAGCTGGTATGAAAGTGGAATACTGGACATAACTAATAAAAAGCAAATGTTTTATCTGACGGTTTAAAATTTGTTTGCTTCAAAAGTATGGTGGTGTTAGCATCGACTCCTCTTCTCCACATGCCTGCTTACGCTGGTTTTTAAACTTTAACAGTTTGAACAATGCTATAATTAAAGCACGGAAATTCAGTCCATTCCTTGTTGAATGCATGCAACGGTTTGTTAAAGAATACAGCCCAGCAATCTGGTGTCATAACGGACCTAGCTTATTGACCAGAGTTATTCGAGAAGCTTGTGGGAAAGAATACAAATATTTTGCTCCAGGTTTCACGTGTTACGGAGTTCATTTCTTTCCCGTTCCAGCTTTTTATCCTATTAATTTTTCTCAGCGTCAACTGTTCTTTGATCCTAGTGTTTCTGAGTTCTTAAGAGAAATCTGGAACGATAGCTTTATAGTACATATCTGGTACGATTAAGTTCCAAGAAAACAGTTTAAACCTTGAGATACAAGCCCAATGTTTCATTTGTGCAAGTAAAATTTTCCAAAAAACTTATTCGTATATTGTGAAGCAAGGTGCAGGAGAATGAATCTCAAACTACTTATGAAAATCAGTATGGGTTTAAAGTCCAACTTTCTGGAGATGTTTGTTCAATTCTATTTATTGTTACTATTTAAAAGAATTTATTAAGATTTTACGCAAGTTTTTTTTTGCATATTTCATACCAGTCATTTTCCTTTCGGTATTTGACTTTCACAATTCTATATATTTTAATAATCATGTTTGCGAAGTTCTTGTTTTAGTCCTGATATAGGATTTATTTTAAGAAATCCAAATGTACTGTTAGAAGAATATTTAACCTATAAATATTTTGGAAGCAACATGCAGAGAAGTGAATATAAATTATAATTGAATAGACATAATACATCTAAATTCTTATATTAAGAAATACTTTGTGTTTTATTTTTAGAAATAACCAATTAATATAACGTACTAATTTAATATCTAAAATAATGATAATTCAAAGTGTAATGTATAGTTATAAGTTTTCACTTCATAAGGTGAAGGGTGTTAACTTTTGTTTGTTTGAAGTTATGCACAAGAGACTTAATGGCTTATCTGTGCTCTACCCACCACTAGAATCGAAACCCGAATATAAAAAATTACAAATATGAATTTTTTCTTGAAGTTTTAATCAGGGTTGGATTGCGTAAAGAGAGTTGTTATTTTGAATAAAATTGTAGCATTTAAATGGTCGTAATTTTATTAATTAATTAATTAATTATTGTTTTAAGTTTTGATCCAACTTTTGAGGAAGAAGTGGGTGGCAAACATGCATATATAAGATACTAAGATGCATATTAAGACCATTACTATGTTAATCAGTAAACCATTTACACGTTTACATGTAAACAGTGAGATTAATGTTCTATTGGACCAAACTTAGAGGACTGTGAATCTGAAGTTTATGGCTAAAATTTGGAAGCGACAACGGAAAAGTGTAGCTTGTAAACAGGTGAATTATTGTATTGATAATCCTTTGTTAAAATCCTAGATATATTTTTCTGAATAACACTACAAATACGTAGGTTCTAACTCAATTCAAAGTGACGTACAATAACATAAGATTGGTTTCGTTTCATTTGTCATGAATTCCGCGCTAGCCGTCCCTAATGTAGCAGTGTAGGACAAGAGGGAAAACACATAGTCATCACGCTTGAGCTACTCTTTCACCAAAGAATACTGGTATTGATCGTCACATTATAACGCCCCAATGGCTAAAAGAGAGAGCATGTTTGGTGTGAGAGATATTCGTACCCGCATCAATTGTATTACAAGTCGAGTGCCTTAACCACCCGGCATGCTGGACCTTATTATAAGAACAACACTATATATGTACGCGAAAAAAATCCTCTGATAAACATAATTCATAATGTAATAGATTACTCATTGGCCATTTTAATTCCGAATAGATCAGTTACATAATTTCTAAGTTTTAAGTGGCCAATATTATTAAGTGTCGAATACCTTAAATAAGAATCGTTTCTTCTAAATTACTTAAAATATCAAAAAATGAACCACTACACACACATTCAGTGTTTTTAAATATCATAGTAGTTACTTCACATTGATCTGACTTGCCCACTAACATAAAACTCAATATTTTCCATTTACAATGTCAACATTTCTTTATCAAGTAGATATTATATCTAACACAGAAAATAGGCTTCAAAATTAATCAAGCAATTGGATGATTTAATTATTGTCGAAACATAGCAGGTATCAGAATATCCTCATCTCAGCTGTTTTCATTGGCGTTCACTAAGTTATCTTGGCAAGTAACATTACAGAAATCAAACTTTTGTTATCATATTTTTTTGCTTGAAATGTGCAACTTTTTATTCAATAGCAAGATCAAAGATTATTAAAATAATACAGTTCTACAACAAACCAGAATATGAATAAATATTTGTATATAACTCAAATTAAAGCACAGAAAGAAAGTCTATTTTTCGTTGAGAGCATGCAACGAATTATTACAGAATACAGTCCAGAAATCTGGGGATACATGAGCCCTACTAAAGTTATCAGGATTCATATTTTTTGTTTGAATTGTGCCGCATTGTGTTCAATAGCAAGATCAAAGATTATTAAAATAATACAGTTCTTCAACAATCCGAAAAATGAATAAATATTTGTATATTTTTGAGAAATTGTAACATACTTTCAAAATTAATTGGCTTTTATGAAATGTTTTTGTTTTTGTAAAAAATCAAGCATATTTCAGTGGATTGCACTAATGATAAAAAAACACTAACCCCTCTTTAAAAAAAACACTTCATTTTCGATAAGACGATCCTTTTAATTTATATTTTGTGAAAAAGCTTTTAGTTTTTTCAATCTTTGTCACAAATTGAAAAGGTGGAAGTTAAGCCGATGTACTTCGAGTTATTATTCTTCGGAATACCATTAGGTACGGCCTGGCGTACGACTCATAATAAGCGTGTTAAGGCGTACGACTCATAATCTGAGGGTCGCGGGTTCGTATCCCCGTTGCGCCAAACATGCTCGCCCTTTCAGCCGTGGGGGCGTTATAATGTGAAGGTCAATCGCACTATTCGTTGGTAAAAGAGTAGCCCAAGAGTTAACAGTGGGTGGTGATGAATAGCTGCCTTTCTTCTAGTCTTACACTGCTAAATTAGGGACGGCTAGCACAGATAGCCCTCGAGTAGCTTTGTGCGAAATTCCAAAAACAAACAAAAAACAAACGAAGTCATCGATTCTGACTGTATATAAAGCAAATCACTTCCCAACTTATCCGCTTACGCTGATTTTCAATCTTTATTAACTGTAAACAATGGAATAATTATAGCACAAAAAGAAAGTCCATTCCTCGTTGAATGCATGCAACGATTTATTACAGAATACAGCCCAGAAATGTGGGGATATATGGGCCCTACTTTAGTTACCAGAGTTTTTAGAGAAGCATGTAAAAGAAATACATTGCTCCAGGATTCACGTATTATGGAGATCATTTCTTCCCCGTTCCAGCGTCAAATGTTTTTTGATCCCAAAGTTTCCGACAACTTTGAAGAAATCTGGAACGATAGTTAATTGGTTCATATCTGGAACAATAAAGTTCCAAGAAAACTGTATAAACCTGGAGATGAGATCCCAATGGATCATTTGTAACAGAAGAATTGACAATAACTTATTCTTGTATTGTGAAACAAAGTGTAGGAAAATGAATTTCAAATTATTTATGAAATATAATATGAGTTTTAAGTCCAATTTTCAAGAGGTTTTTGTTCGATTTTATTTCTTGTTACTATTTAAAAGAACTTATTAAGATTTCATTTAAAAGTATGATAACTCAGTTAGTAAACCCACACAACTATAACTTACAAATTTTAAATTGTAGTTAATGTATTTATTGGTTTTCATTTAGGAAAATAAATTATATTATGTTTTCTTTTACAAGTCTTTTTGACATATTTCATACCACTAATTCTTCTTTCGGCTATTCACTTTCAATATTCAAGATACTTTAGTAATCATGTATGCGAAGTTTTCGTTTTAGTTGTAATATAATATTTATTTTGAGAAATCCAAATGTACTTAAAATATTATGTTAAAGGAACATTTCATCCACAAAGAGATTATTTAATTGGAGGCCTTTATTAAAATAATGTTTGGGGTGTATTCTGTAAAAAATCGTTGCATGAATTCAATCAAAAATGGACTTCCTTTCTGTTCACAGTTAATAACGAATGAAAACTAGCGTAAGTAGACAAGTTGGGAAGTGGTTTTCTTATTATAAACTCAAAATCGATGGCTACATCACTATACTTTTTGAACAGTGTGTATTTGAAACCATTTGATAAAAAAGCTGTTTTGTAAATTGCTACGTTAAACAGTTCACTCTAATACCACGAAGCTAATTGTGTTTCGGAGAATAATAACTCGCAGTTAATCGGCTTATCGTTGATGTTTTCGTCCTTCTATAATTCACTCAAGTTATTACAAGGGTAAAATAACTGGATTCTGTTGGTAGGAAGATATTTTGTTGAAGACTCAATAAAGAAAGATTCTCTACTCGTAAGGTAGCATTTACCAGAGGTCTCATAAAAGAACATGTTTTCTGGTTCTGTCACGTTTTTCATTTTGAGGAACCTCTTCTGACCTGAGACAGTTATGTAATTGCTACTTTTTTCTCTTATGTTGAATTCATATTATCATCAGATCATTATTGAACATTCACAAACAAAACTCTAAAAATAAACTTTCAAATATTATTAAATTAAAACTTTCAAGTCGTTCAATCCTTTAGTTGCTTTGCCATAAAAGAAATATGATACTAAAGTAAATCGAACATCAGATCAGTAGAACACCATCTTGGTTAGACAAGTAAATTACCTTTCAACTAAAATCATTTTTCACAAAATACAAATTTTAAAAAACCGTCTAATCCAGAATAAAGTTTTTTTTCCAAAACGGATTGTTGTTTTTTTATCATTAGAGCAAACCTGTCCATTGGAATATGCGTTATTTTTTACACAGGGAATTTAAGTCTAGAATTTAACGTTGTGAAGACGGAAAATTATTGTCTGACCCATCAGATGACTGTTTTTATATAAAGGTTAAGCGTACGTTTTACTATACAAAAACAATAACATTTCATAAAAGCCAACTAATTTTGAAAGTATATTACAATTTCTCAAAAGTATACAAATATTTATTCATTTTCCGGTTTCTTGTAGAACTGTATTATTTTAACAACCTTTGATTTTGCTATTGAATACAAAGTGACACATTTCAAACAAAAAATATGATAACAGAAGTTCGACTTGTATAATGTTACTGGCTAAGAAAAAGCCGCTGAGATGAGGATATTCTTATACCTGCTATGTTTCGACAATAATTAACACATTTCTTTGCTAATCTTACTATCGACTAATTTTGAAACTTATTTTCTGTGTTAGTTATATTATCTATTTGATAAAGAAAAAGACAAAAGTTCACTTTCTAAATGGAAACTAGTGAGTTTTATTTTAGTGTGTCAGAATACACAACATTTCTGACGTTTATTTGTGTGCCCCTCAGAGACAAGTGAGATTAATGTGAATTAACAACTATGCTGTTTAAAAGTACAGAATGTGTGTATGTGTAATGGTTTATTTTTGATATTTTAAGTAATTTAGAAGAAACGATTATTATTTAAAGTTTTCGACACTATATAATATTGGCCTCTTTACACCTAATAATAATCTAACTCAGCTGTTCTGAATTAATATCACTAATGAGTGATCTATTACATTATGAATTATGTTTGTCAGATGATTTTTTCAAATATATATATAGTGTTGTTTTTATGTTAAGGTGGTTAACATTTTTAACCAGCATGGCCAGGTGGTTAAGGGATCAAACTCGTAATCCTAGGAATGCGTGTTGAAATCTCCATCACACTAAAGTTACTCGCCCTTTCAGCCGTGTGGCGTTATAATGTTGCGATCAATCCCACTATTCGTTGGTGAAAGAGTAGCCTAAGAACTGACGGTAAGTGGTCATGACGAGCTGCCTTCCCTATAGTTTTACACGGCTTCCTTAGGTACGGTTAGCTTTGGTGGCCCTCGAGCAGCTTTGCCTGAAATTCAGGACAAACGAAACAAAGTCAATCTTATGTTATTGTACGTCAAGTTGAATTGATTTAAAACCTGTGCATTTACAGTTTTATTTAGAAAAGTATTTCGAGGTTTTTAACACAGGATTATCAACGTAATAATTCACCTATTTAAAAGATACATTTTACAGTTGTTGCTTCAGAATTTTAGCCATAAAATAACAGATTCACCGTCCCCTAAGATTGGTTCAGGTTTAAGCTTAATGGATCATTAATTTAAATGTTTATCTCGTTACGGAAAAAAAACGTTTATTAATTTCCTTACACTGAACAGATTACTGACAGAAATAAGATTATGTATTTACTACTTTCAGATCTTCGTCTTGAACACTAAAACTAGCCCTATGTGGTTTTGTTTTAAGAAAAATATTTCATCATAAACATGATTCGAATTTGTTAAGAAATGTTGCTCAATTTATATATTTCTGCCTTGGCTGATTGTTTAACTATATCTCTAAAAACGGTAGTTAGGTCTCAGAAAATCAGTCACCTTTGTCATATTGAGTATTTCTATATGTATAAATTACCGATAGGCAGTTCCTTAAAAAAAAAAAGCCTGTAAAAACAGATGTGAAAGTGTACGTGTAACGCATGAAACGAATCACAGGTTGTAAGAGTAACCTACATCATAAGTTAATCACCGCTAATTATAGAAGTTATAGAAAGTTCTGCACCACATGTTCAGTTAAAAGTGGAGCGTTAAAAGTAACTAGAGCTATTTCAATTAATGATTTTTAACATTTATAATATCAGTTATCTGTAAAGAAACGTCAATAAATGTAAAAAGAATGTAAGGATTTATTTGTATGTAGTTTGTTTTTTTAATATACATTCAGATATTTCTATCTTCATGTACATCCATGTATATATCTTTATATAATCTATATATATCTCAACCTTTATAACATTTATATATATGTATCTTGATATTCATCAACATATATTTCTATATACGGATTTATAACGCTAAAATCAGGGGTTCGATTCCCCTCCGTGGGCAAAGCAGATAGTCCGATGCGGCTTTGCTATAAGTAAAACACACAAACACACACATTTTTATATACATTTATAAAAATATTTATCTTTATATAAATCTACATATATTTGTATCCTTATACAATCTATATATACACGTATACTTATATATGTCTATATTTGTCTGCTCCTTTACATACATCTATATATATCTGTATTGTTTATTCTTCTTGGAAAGTTGAATGAAAATATAAGAAAAGTAACATTGAATCAAATGATGAAAGTATAAAAGTTTCATTCACAATGACAAATGTTTTAATTATTACAGTTTTAGTCAGCACAAAAACCCTATTTTAATGGGAAAAGATATACAGGAAAAGAAGAAAGTGACTTGCAACTGTAAAGTGTGTATGTGTGGTGCTTGTGAAAAATTCCCTCAGTATCAGTGTGGATGCTGTCGAAACAGCCAGATGGCACTTTCGTCCATTGAAGTCTGGGTTTCAACTAGAACCTGCAGTACGATCTGTCCAGCATTAATGTAAGCGAGCTGCATTGAAATCGCTAGCGTATCATTGGTCAAATTATGAGAATTATCTCACCAACAGCAGGATTAACACAGAACAAGAATGGGTAGAAACAACAAAAAACAAAACAAATTATGATTAACATTTGCCAAGAGGGTTGGTCAACAAAACATCACATGTACATCCTTTGAGTTTACTACTGTGTATAGACTGAGTAAAAAATTTGTGATAATGTCATTAAATATGCGAATTATTTCGCAAAATTTTGTAGGGAAATTTATTTTACTTTTTACATAATTTAACTGTAAATTTTGAGTAAAAGTGTAAACTATGCTCTAGGTTATCAAGTTTAAACTATCATTTAATTTCGACAAAAAGTAGATACTAAAAATCCCGGATTTTATTATTAGAAACTTGTACTCTCCATTTAATGGTAATTTTGGATTTCTTTTCTTTTACTCTTTGATTCAAAATATAAGAATACGTTATTGGATAATTCTTCCATTGCAATCCTATCTCTATGTTAAAAAATTTAGTCTTTGAGATATACTGTTCCAGTTATGCACGATATAAGTGTCTTTCCAGATGTCTTCTACACAGCAGCGTGTCGTACTGGTTTTATCAACCACTCAAATGTGGATCTCAGGCTGTACCACGCTAATGATTTCGAAGACCAGGCACATTAAATTATGTGAGGTGTTTCTGGAAACTACAAGCTTGTTACTCACTCTAGTTTTAATACTTCAAGAAAATTATCCTTGACTTTGGCATGCAGTTACAGGTATATAATTGCATGTTGATCCTGTTCAAACTCATTTGGAGGAATACAAAAATGTGCAGAAGATATTCTATTGCTAAACAATCAGAAAAGACCTTACTAATATAGTGACTGTGTCTGGTAGTAATAGATGGCTGCGGAATGAAGCTAGTTCAACGCTGGTTGAAGTGGTCCACATCTAGTGCTCAAAAAAATGTTCACATGTGTTCCAAAGGTCATTGTGCCCTGCACGTGGATAAGTTATGAACTTACATTACCATATGTCTGTCTATTTACAACACGAACTTTTCCTTATCATTATGAAACTTTCATGAGGTTTTAGGTATGCCCCTAAAATATCCCAAAATACATATCTTAGTTATTTTTATATAATGTTGATAGTCTTTTTAACCTACTCTTGTTGTTCACGATAATATCACCCTTAACTTTAAATGGATAGACAAAGGAATGGAACCAGTCAACAGCACCCACAACCAGCTCTTATGCTATTTTAACTTAATATTGGATTTAATCAATGCATTAACAATCTCAATGTACAGAACGCAATGTTGTGGTAAGGGAATAAATGTCAGGGCTAATGGTATTCGCACCTTTGCCAGTGTTGGTGACGGGTATTTTTCTATCACAAGTGACAATCAGACAACATGTAATATCTAATACTGAACAGAGTTATTACATTAATGTTTAAGTCAAATAGTTCTTTTTAGCTCATTACAATTTCATACAGCATTATAAACTTGTGTATGTGTGTGTTTACTTTCTTAAAGCAAAGCCACTTCGGGCTATCAGTTGAGCCCGCCTAGGGGATTCGAAACCCTGATTTTATCGTTATACATTGTTAAATTTACCTGTGTACCAGCGGAGGACTAAAAATTTTATATAAATTATTTATATCAATAGGTTTTTGGTTTAAGCTTACTAAAAAAGGTTGTGTTGATTCTCGTCATGATGAAGCAGGCTCTATCTGAAGGTTTGTGGCTTATCCTTATTGAAAGAAGATTATGTTGAATGTCATGATGGTGGTGTAGGCTGTACATAATGGTTTGTAGTTTATACTTATTTAAAGAAGATTGTGTTGAGTCTTGTGTTGATAGTGTCGATTGTACATGAAATATTAGAAAAATAAGGATATGAAACCGTTTGAATATTTTGAAAGTAAATGGAAGTTTCACTAATGTATTTCAATATATCTTTTTTACTGTTTTTTTTTTTAAATTGCATTCATGATGCTGCAAGGTGTAAAATATTACTGGTTTTTATGTATTTTCCTAATGTAGCCCTTCTTTAAATAATTTTATTCTGTTTTGTTTTTACTAAAAATGTAATCTTTCTTAACATCGTACAAAATAAAGTACAAGACTTAAAAGTGTGGATCAAGTAATTACGCCCTGAAGTACCTGTGGCCAAAGTACTTTTCATCTTAGGGTTCTGATCATTCCATGCTAATAAATACCTTTCTTGTTTATTTTTCCTGAACATTGAAATAAATGTGTTCTATTCCACCCGACATGACGTCTTCTTCAAGGATCTATGAACTTCTCAATTTACAAAACTGATTTGAAATTATAGCAACGGAAAGGAATATAAAACTATAACAATATGATGAAATGATGTACTGCGAGTGTGTCAGAGAACGGTTCCAATTAAATAGGTATCATTGAAGAGTTATTTATATACATATATATAACAGTTCAATCTCCCAGAATAACAACACCTAATTTCAAAAAACACATTTCTTTAAATTGTTTTTTGTATTGTTTTTTTATTTCTCGCAAAGCGACACAATAGACATGCGTACCACATTACCGTTTGTTCTTTACTCACCAGTGGCCGTAACTGACGTGGCAATTTTTGGTTTGTTTATTTGTTTCTGATTTTAACGCAAATTTACAAGAAGGCTACCCACTCTAGACGTCCCTAATTTAGCAGTGTAAGGCCGTTTAATTTCAGTATGAATAAGTGTTCTAGACAACAACGTGCACTACAAAAACTATATAAAGCGCACTCCAATCTTCCATGTAACATGGCCAGTGAACCTGAAATTCCTCATATCGTTGATTGTGATATGTAAACAGCGCCAACATAAAGGATACCTTTAAGTGTTACAGCAGTTATAAGGTAATTATTTTAACCTTTTTTTAAGCTGACTATAGTTTTAAATAATTAGAAAGGCTTAACGATATTAAGGTGAAAACAATACTAAGTGTTTTTTATTTGTTGTTTCTTAACTTAGAGATAATCAATGGGTTCTATTCGATTTATCCACCGCAGATAATCGAACTTAACACTGTAAATTTTTAAACTTATCGCTGACTCACCATCCGGCATCGATAGAGAATTTTCAATGGTTCCAATAAATTAAACGAATTGAACAAATAAAATTAATGATGTTTTAAGATGAAATTTTTATTTCCAGCGTTCATTTCTTTGGTTGAAGATCATTTCAGGTGAAAAAACATTAATACATAAATCTATTCTGTTAAATGCATTTATAATGCACAGATGACTAATTCTTATAGTTTAGAACAAAAATATATTTTAAAATATGCTTAGGGAAAAGCATATCAAAACATCTGTCCTTTAACTGAAGTACATAATGAAAACTAACAATAAAGAATAAAGGTTTTAGCAAAGTATCTGCTGACATTTTAACACTTTCTCTATATTTGGATGTTAGTTCATGGACCATATAGGCGTATATATTGAGAAGTTACAATGATTATAATGAATTAAACTAATTCAAAGATAGCAAAGTGAAAACAAAATTCTGAGATGAACTAGTTTTAAGTAAGTAGATGACGTTTATGAGAAAAAGTTTGAAACAATTCTGAATAGATACACAACTTTAATAAAGTTAAAATTTGTACTCTCCGAAACGAACAGATAGTTTTATGGTGTTTTGAGATAAAAAAAGTTTATATCCAACGCTGATTTTCTGATTCAAGATTATTCCAGGAAAGAACTGTTTATGAATTTCGCGCAAGGCTACAAGAGGGCTAGCTGCACCAGCCGTTCCTAAATTGGTAGTGTAAGAGTAGAGGAAAGGCAACTAGTCAATCACAATTGAAAGAAATACATAATTAATACTAGCAACAGAGAATGAACGTTGTAGCATAGAAACTGTCTGCATTTTAACATTTCTTTTTAAAAAAACTGGATGTTAACTATTTCTTTTCTCATGGACCGTACAGACGTACTTTGATAATGCTTTTTCTCCCTGAATCTAATCCTATATTCTTTATCAAGACGATCTTCAATAAAATATAACGATACATTTGTAAAATAAAAAATTAGAGACGACGATCGCAAGTAGTAGTCGCGCAGGTTTTGGATACAACAAACATTGTAGTGGCTTTGTTGTTTTCGTGTATAGCAGATGTTTTACAATGAGTCAACATTATTTTCTAAAGTCAAGCCATCAATTAGTTAAGAACTGTGTGAGCTTCTAACTATGACGTGAACTGTGCTAATCATCTGTTACATTTCATAAAATGTATCCGATTTGTACAATATATTTGTAAATTGGAATTCTACATGGCAGAAACAACTGACTTTCCCTTTCTCTAAAAGTATGACATTTGATTTGTTTTCGATAAGTATATTCTAATCTAACATATAGTATGAATAACAAGTTATATGAATGTAAATAAACGCTTATAAGAAAAAGAAATTGTAAAACTTCGTCCGTATTCAAGTTTGTGTTTTAATTTGTTAAACGAGAATATAAATTAACTAACTGCTCAATTATGTTCTGACAAAAAAAGAATTAAACTTTAATATTGTACTCTAACCTTTAGGAAAGGTATAAACGTAACTTTGAAATAGGTGGTAAGAAATATATACTTGGAATGATAGCTGGAATTATTTAATACGTCGAACATGGTGTTTGTTTGTTTCAACAAACGAAGAGGACCGATGCTGAAAATAATAATATTCAGTTAATTTACAAGAGGCGGTGTTGTTTATCTATTTGGTTGGAAGGTGTTGCTATCAGGTAAGTAAGCTAAATGTTTATATGTATATATGGATGTGTCTCGGTGAGAATTTATATTAAATCTCCCTTTATTGCAATTAACACACGAAGATTTAAGTAACAGTGAACGACACGTTGTTTATCTAATAAAGATACCGTTCCATTTATATACACAGTATCATGTAGAATAGACATACTTAACGGCTCTGTTATTTCTTATTAATTGTTTCAAATTATACCGTAATTGTTATTTATTTCTAAGTTTTCAGCGAGACAAAGTGGTACAAACATCCGTAGGGCCCGCCATGGCCAAACGTATTAAGGCGTGTCGTTATTTCAGGGTCTCGGTTGCGCATCACCGTCATCCTAAACATGCTCGCCCTTTCAGTAGAAATTCAGAAAACAAACAAAACACAAAATCATCCGTAATGTTCTATGGCATCATATAGTTGACGTTGCGTATGTTCGCTTTGTTTGTTTTGTAAATTAGTGTACTGCTATACAAAGTATATATCTTCACAGTCGTCCCTACTTTTTTATTAGTAAATTAAATTTAAAGGGCTAGTTAACATCACCCACCACCTAATCGTGGGCTACTGTAATTAAAAGAAAAGACACTCACTTTCATAAAGGTAATGGATAAAGCACAGAGTGATATTCGCATTCCCATGTTAACTTCTTATACATTCCCATGTGAAGTACTGGCCACTCTCATGTTAACTTCTAGGTCATTCTTATGTTAAGTACTAGGCCACTCCCATGATGAGTACTAGGTCATTCTCATATTAAATACTAGCCCACTGCCATTTTAAGCAGTAGATCATTCCCATGTTAAACGCTCGTTCATTTCCATGTTAAGTACAAGACCATTCTCATGTTAAACACTAGGCCATTCGCATATTAAGTACTAGGTAATTCCCATTTTAGGTACTAGGCCATTCCAATGTTAAGGACGAGGTCATTCCCATAATAAGGAGAAATTGGTACCCTGGCCATTTTCATGTTAAGTACTATACCATTCCCATGTTGAAAACTAGTCTATTCCCTTGTTATGTACCAGGTTATTCTCAAGTATTAGGTCACTTCATTTCCAATACCAATATTATTTTTGTCATTTTTATTTTTATTCAATCATGGTCTGCCAACGTGTGTGACTTTACATATATATTTAAACACGAGTCATCAACTTAAAAGTTTAGGTATTTGGTCATTACATCGAAATAAGTCTATAATGCAGAAATACCTTTTGAGTTGGATTTGATGATAGAAGTTTTCGAGACTAGAGACTGTGAAAATTTAGGAGTATAAAACAGATTCGGCCGCCCTTTACTTTTACCGAGCCACTAATCAATTTGTTACATGGTGAGACCACAAGTCACAACATTTTAAAACGGCATTTCTGCAGACTTACAAATGGTGGAAATCTGGCTTATATATCTTTGGTGGTGAAAATACAGAGAGCGTTTTGTGTAGGTTTGCGCTTAACTACAAACAAATACACAAACGATTCTTATATTCTTACTACAAGATTATCAGACATTAAACTTTAGAATGAAGAATGTTTACTCACAGCTAAAACAGCAACCCTCCTTATAAACCTCTTTAGATCTAAAAATTGTCTCAAAATTATACAATTAAAACTCAAGTATATCGTAATATAGTTCATAATCTTTCTTTGTATTTCTTATTTTCCCTTCAGTTTAACAATGTACTAAACGATTGAGTGAAATAGGTATTAATTTTAAAAAACCCACAAAATTCAAGATGCTGTAATTATAAATCAACTAAAACAAAAATTAAAACAATATAAAGGAACACCTTTATACCTATAATAATTAATAAGTGAACGTCAAAGTGCACCGACCCCTGCAATCCCGTATCCGTTTATACTCTCGTTCCTAATACATGTGTCCGGTAATCGTCAGATGCAAACTCACTTTATCAACCTGAAGATGACTTAGGATGGTCGAAACGTTATTCTCTGCTTATCATTAAAAGTTTTAATACCCATAGAAGCCGTTCTGAGAAACAACAAATATCTTTGTTGTGCTATTTTAACATTTCTCTGATAACGTCGTAAGTGTATCACGAAATGTTCGAACCTTGTAACTAAAACGTTTCAGAATTTATCAACCCTTTTCTTCTGTTATAAAACGACATACTAAAAGCTTTAATAGATGTATAAAACCATTAAGAAAATTATAATAATAATTTTTATTGCAGCTTAATATAATCTGGATGAACTGAATCTTATCCAAGCCGTTCAAATTAGGATAGGTTTCAGGTAAAGATGAATAATATAAGTTTGTGTTAAGTGATTGGCAGGTTACGACTGATCGTTGACTATTATTGACAGTTTTAGTATATGTTTCTCGTAATTAGATAAACATTAAAGTTTTTTTGGTTAATTGTTGTTTTTTTTATTTCAATAAGTCTATTTCTATTATATGGTTTCACCTTCTGTGTTCGGTGATGGACAGAAAACAATTTTCGTTTCTTTACGTGATGTAAACCAACAAAGAAAACAATGACATCTGATAAATTTAAATATTAATGAGACCTTTAAAAAAATCTGAAACGATACCTATATGGTTCATATCTGGGACAATCAAGTTCCAAGAAAACAGTTTAAACCTGGAGATGAGAGCCCAATGGATCATTTGTACAAGAAGAATTGTCCAATAACTTATTCTTGTATTGTGAAACAAAGTGTAGGAAAATGAATCTCAAATTACGTGAGAAGTACAGTATAGGTTTAAAGTCCAATTTTCAGGAGGTGTTTGTTCGATTTTGTTTCTTGTTACTATTTAAAAGAACTTATTCAGACTTTACCTAAAACAATGATAAGAAATTTTAAAGCGTAGTTAATGTTTTTACTGGTTTTCGTTTAGGAAATTAAAATAGATAATACTTATATTATTTTATATTTTACAAGATTTTGCACATCTCATACCAGTCATTTTCCTTTTGGTTATTCACTTTCAATATTCTGAATATTTTAATAATTATGTATGCGAAGTTCTTGTTTCAGTCCTTATGTGGTATTTATTTGAAGATATCCAAATGTACGGTTAGAAAAATATTCCACCTGTAAATATTTTGTGAGCCACCTTGTAGACGAGTGAATATAAAATACTAATTGAATAGATAGAGTAAACCTAAATTATTATATTAAAAAATATTTTATGTCTTATTTTCAGGAATAACAAATTAATATAACATGCTGATTTTCTTTCTAAAATAATGATTATTCAGGCAAATTGAATTTTATAATCTTAAAGTATAATTTCACTTCATGAGGTGAAGGGTTTTAGCTTTTGTTAAGCAAAAGATACAAAATGGGCTATCAGTGCTCTGCCCACAACTAGCATCGAAACTTGAATGTGAAAAAAAAACAATATCAATTTTTCCTTGCAGTTTTTATCAGGGTTAGATCGCGTAAACAGGGTTGCCATTCTGAATAAAATTGTCGCATTTAAATTGTCGGACATTTATTAATTAATTATTGGTTTAAGTTTCGATCCAACATTTCAGGAAGAAGTGGGTGATAAAGATGCATGTATAGAATTAAAAAATATATATTTCTTAAGAAATACGTTATAATAACATTGTTCTGTTATTGGGAAGTTATTCTCATCTGATGACTCAAAACAGTATGAAAATATCAATAATAAGTTATTCAGTCTTGTTTGTGAAAGTCACGAAAACTAACATTTGTAAACTTTACATTGAAACGATTTAATGTAAGCCCATTATAATAGCCGATGTCACGGAGACAAGAATACTTCATAGGGAGGTCTGCAGTTCTCAAGTAACGCTGACTAATTATATTCATTTCAACCCGAGGATTTCTCCACTTATGTTACCTGCACAACTCCTAAAAGTAAAAACCACCTGTTTTTAGTGTTCATCTGAAGCGTTGACCTTTCTATAATTCCTCAAGAAACCCAACAATCCCCCACCTGCGAAAACATCAATCCAAACTGATCTGCTTGCTTTTAACTTGTACTTGATCCACTCCCGATTAACTGGTAAGCCAATTCGTTTGTTGATAATTACCATATAATCCAAATCGACAACAGTCTTTATTCTTAACCAAGGCTGATTTTACCATATCTTTTATTTTTAAGCCGAAATGACCTACCGTGTAAATCTCATACGAGCTGTACCATCTTTGTCCTTACTTAAACAATCGCAAATATGCAATCCACCATCCTAACTGTCATCATGCTCTACTTCGCCCTCTATTGACCAATTCATCCAAATTAGCAGAACACTTTTATCTGTAATCAAACCAGCTACATTCAGCAGACACTAAAAATTTTACCACCATTTGGAAGGTAAGTCTCATCCCGAGAGAAAAACACGCAGACTCAACCACCAAGGTTCCGGTCCCACACATCTATACTCTCTCGATTGTGATGGCTTCTCTCCTTTATATGCAGCATATTTTGATGAGTACGACTACATCAAACACTGCCGTTCTATTTGATATTCTGAAAGTCCCGATGGCAGCTTTATCGGCGCCTGGATATGGAAAGTGGATTTTTACGGAACAGGGAAAAGTCGTGTTATACCTGTAAAAGAATAAACCTATTCTGCGTATACAGAAGTGGCCACCGACTTTGAATATAGGTTAGAAGTTCGGAATATTTGTTAATGAGAAGAAAATGTTTTAGCTTTATATTTCCATACAACTAAGAAATAAAATGCTTTGCTGTCTGAATATGGGCCCAACGTAGATAACATTCGTAGCCAGTTAACAATTGTTGGCCAAATTCTATACATTTCCTCACACACACACACACAAAATTGTTTCATCTTAAAATATTATTTTTAAGCATTTCATAAATGTTGCACTTGAAGTACAACTTAACAAGTTAACTCGAACTATTTCATTTATCCAATTAAAAATCAAAAACTTCAATTATAGTTCACAGGCACGTCTATAGTGAATCAACGTGAAAATGTAAACATAAATAAGAGGATAATGATAATTTTTAAAGAAGTGTTAAAACAACAGGTTAATAATGTACAAATGATTAAATATAAAAGTCGACTAATTTTGACAGATAAATGGTTTTCATTTTCAAGGATCACAGTTGGATCGATGGAGAATTTTCAATGATATAGTCACAGAATTTGAAAACGATGTTAATTTATGTGAAGAAATATACATGGCAAACCTCGCTAGAAGGGCAAAAGAGGCCATTTTTCTGCCACATTTTTTTGAATAGTGACTTGACGGCGCAAGACCAAAGAGCTTCGAAGCGTCTTTCTCCAAACTTGTGTTTCTATAACAAACAGGAGCCGTCTGTTCAAATAAATGCAAAATAAACTACAAGTCGTGCAGCCTCCACATCATTAGATCTGCGTTGACGTAACTAGCCAGCTCTACTGTGACTCATTGACCCACTTTAATCAGGGCCCGGCATCGACAAGTGCGTTCGACTCGTAATCCCACTATTCGTTGGTAAAAAAGTAGCCCAAAATTTGGCGGTGGGTAGTGATGAATAGTTGCCTACCCTCTAGTCTTATACTGCAAAATTAGGGACGGATAGCGTAGAGAGCACTCAAGTAGCTTTACGCGAAATTCAAAATAACAAAATAACATCGAATAAAATATATCAAGATAAAAAATATCAGCATTCTTTAAGAACCATAAATAATTTATATCATGTTTATAGATTCCCGCTGGTACGGAGATAAGTCTACGGATTTACAACGATAGATTCAGTAGTTCTATTCCCTCGCTGGATTTGGTAGATAGACCTATGTGGCTTTATTATAAGAAAGTAAACACCCACACATACACAAGTTTATAATACTGTATGAAACTGTAATGAGCCCAAAACAAC